>NW_026867453.1:0-81210 GCF_020745735.1 Hemiscyllium ocellatum | reverse complement strand
GTACCTGGACATGGCATTTCTTTGCTCTTGGAGTGACCCGCGTGTGTGAACCTCACAGTAGATTTTTGCTGGGTCAATCTACCGCTGACCCGGGCAGGTTTACTGGCTGCTCAGGGTGTAGGTTCCCTTCTTGTTTCTCACTGATGGGTAAGTCTCAATCCACCATTCGTGATTAGCACCCCACCTTTCTTCCAGGTTACCTTGGTGACGTCTGGGGAATAGTCCATCACCAAACAACCAAAGATTGTCGAACCGGTGCTGTGCTCCTCACAGGAGGAGACCAGGCCATAAAGCGTGGGGGAAGATGGTGCCTCTACAATAGAATGACCAATTGAGCATGTTAGTTTCTGTTAATTTGACCTTATCAGTTACTCAAATGTATCCTCAGCTGTAACCGTTTGCCAGTATGCTCCCGCTGAAGTCTACAGCATAACTGGAGTTTATTTTTGTTTCCTATCAGTTGCTGATCATGATCATTTGTTCCCTCTTTAGAAACATGCCCTCGACCTTGACCATTGCCATATAATTGAGGAAGAAGAACATCCTGATCCCACCCAGTAACTGTTTGAAGATATCACCAATTGACACTTTCATTGGATTGCTGTGAAGAGCAGAGAAGTTTCACAAAATACAAACCAAGGAAATGCAGATTCATCGAAATTCTACAGTGTGTGCAAACAGGCCATTTGGCCCAACAAGTCCACACCCACCCTCTGAAAAGAAACGCATCCAGACACATTCCTCTACCCTATTATGCTACGGTTAACCCTGACTAAAGCATCTAACCTCCCAATCACTGAACACAACATTTGCAATTTCCCCAGCTTGTACAGATTTGGACTGTGGGAGGAAATGCACACAGATATGGGGAGAAAGTGCCAACTCCACACAGACAGTCACCCGAGGCTGGAATGGAACCCGAGTCCCGAGCACTGTGAGGCAGCAGCGCTAACCATGGAACCAGCGTGCCGCTCCACTAGGTACCATGCTGCTGGAAATACCCAACAGCTGGCTGTACCCCTGGAGAGAAATCAGAGTGAATCATAGAACATAGAACATCACAGTGCAGTGCAGGCCCTTCGGCCCTCGATGTTGCGCTGCCCTGACATACTAATATGAAGCCCATCCCACCTACACTATTCCATGTACATGCATAGGCCTGTCCAATGACAAATTAAATGTACTTAAACTTGGCGAATCTACCACCATTGCAGGCAAAGCACTCCATACCCTTACTACTCAATGAGTAAAGAAACTACCTCTGCTATCTGTCTTATACCTATCTCTCCTCACTTTAAAGTTGTGTCCCTCGTGTTTGCCGTCCCCATACTTGGAAATCAGGTCCAGTGAGCGTTCCTCACTTATCAATGCAAGACTCTCTGGGAGGAAGGTCACTGCAGCAGCAGCAGCAGCACAGGCAGGAGCTGAGCACTGGGACGGGGAGGATGGCTGCCACGGCTGAACTCAGGCCAATTGGCTGGAAGTTGAAACATCTAATTTACAATTATCTGAATTCTGGAGGCCTCTGAAAAATGGAGGACCATTAAAGTTCAGAGACTTTGGAGTGTTACAGCTGAGTATTTATGTAAATATGATTTGAGAAATGAACAAGTAATCTTTAACTTTAATAACTATCAAACTGATACGCAGTTCACCACCAAACCTCATCTCTCAGACTAACCACTGCACTTACTCTGCCTAGACCTAAATTTCCACTCACATTGACAAACCCCACCCTGCTATACACCCATTCATGCCCGGAACACACAATCCCCTATCACACAAAACACATCCAAGGCAATCCATATTGACAGTGTAGCTGAGCAGAGAGATCTCGGTGCCCATGTACACAGATCCCTAAAAGTTGCCAGCCAGTTTGATAGAGTTGTTAAGAAGGCATACTTTGTGCTGGCTTTCATCGATAGAGGGACTGGGTTTCAGAACCACGAGGTTAGGTTGCAGCTGTACAAAACTCTGGTGTGGCTGCACTTGGAGTATTGTGTACTGTTCTGGTCGCCACATTATAGAGAGAATGTGGAAGCTTTGGAAGAGTTCAGAGGAGGTTTACCAGGATGTTGTTTGGTATGGCGGGAAGGTTTAATGAGGAAAGGATGAGGGTCTTGAGGCTGTTTTTGTTTGAGAGAAGAAGGTTGACTTAATTGAGACATAAAAGATAAACAGAGGGTGGACAGTGAAAGTCTTTTTCCTTGAATAGTGATGGCTAGCAGGAGAAGACATAGATGACAGATGTCAGAGGTTGTTTCTTAACTCAGAGAGTGGTAGGGACTTGGAACGCATTGCCTGCAACAAAAGTACACTCGCCCACTTTAAGGGCATTTAAAAGGTCATTGGATAAACATATGGATGAAAATGGAATAGTGTAGGATAGATAGGCTTCAGATTTTTACACTGACCTGTGGAATCATCGAGGGCTGAAGGGCCTGTACTGCACAGTAATGTTCTATATTCTATATTCCAGATGGACATATGATCTCAACTCCTTTCACTCATTTACACTCCTGCCGCCCTGTACCTGGTCCATGGTGAACCTGGCCCTGACTGGACCTGACACCATCATTTCCACAACCTCTGACAAAGCCCACTACCCAAGACATGACCTCAGCCCTTGATCACTGACCTCTCATCTTACCCAAGACAACCTGTGCACATTGCATCCTAGCTCCTTTGGCATCTGTGCTTTACAACCTACCATTTTGCCAGACTCTGAGCTTTGCATTTTGACAACACGTCCACCTGTCACTTCATTACAGTGACCTTCCACCCCCTGAAACATCCTGGCACCCTGCCCATCTCTACACTAACCAGCCTGGCATCCTGCCCACCTCTCCATAAACCAACCTGGCAAAGACAGACCTCCTGCATTTCAGCTCAAACTACCCCTCACCTACCAAGCACAATTGGACCAAATTATCCTGTGACCATTACCATTTCCCTTGATGCCACCTTGCCAGACAGAGTGCACGCAAGCTTACCCAGCAGCCAGCCTACCAGCCCAAACTCTCCCACATGCCCAATCTCGCCCCTCACTTGCTCACCACCTTCCAACTTTGAGCCTATCCACCATAAAGTCAGTGAGACATAAAGTCGTACAGCACCGAAACAGTTCCCTTGGTCCAGCCCATCCATGCTGACCAGAGTTCCCAAATTAAACTCATTCCACTTGCCTGCCTTTGGCCCATTTCCATCCAGACCTATCCAGTTCCTGTAGCTGTTCAAATGTCTTCTCAATGTGGGACCTAGCTCTGCATTTACCACTTCCTCTGGCAGTTCATTCCAATGTTTTGGACAATTACAACATGAAGCCCTAACTCCTGCACTCAGTGCTCTGACCAATGAAGGTACGTGCGCCAAACACCTTCAACACACTAGGTACTTGAGACAACGCTTTCAAGAATCTATGAGTCTTGAATCTATGAATTTCTGTGGTGGAGAATTCCAAACGAATTCACCATTCTTGTGTTGAACAGTAAACAATCAGGTTCAATGTTATCAGTGTGTTGGGAAGATTGATGAGCAGCAAGATTAATGATGATCCCATGAATGGAATAGCCTTCTAGAGAGGCCGAGATGCCTTCTTCAGCTTCCATTTTGCATGCTGACATGTCCCTTCGGCAGCATATTCCAAAATTGTGATCCTTGAGGATAAGGGCACACATGCATGTGAAGCTTTCCTCCAAATCAGACTTCAACTTAACTCTCAACTATTTCCCTGCCCGTTTCCTCTTCCTCAATCACAGCCATGGGACTCACTTCCTAACAGCGCTGTGAATATGCTAATACCATACAAACTTCAGCAATTCAAATAGACTGATGACAACTGGTTTCTCAAGGCGATATAAAAAGTTTGACACTTCCACACCTGTCTAGAGATTCAAACAACCACTAGAAGAATTGAAAATTATTTGAGGCACTTGTGTGTCTACACAAGATGACATGATTTCCTTTTTTTAAAAATCACACAACACCAAGTTATAGTCCAACAGGTTTAATTGGAAGAAAACTAGCTTTCGGAGTGACGCTCCACTATCACCTGATAAAGGAGCGTCACTCCAAAAGCTAGTGTGCTTCCAATTAAACCTGTTGGACTATAACCTGGGGTTGTGTGATTTTTAACTTTGTACACCCCAGTCCAACACCAGCATCTCCAAATCATGGTTTCCTTTTGAGTGATTTGACTGTGTTTTCACTGAATGAACAGAGCTATTTCTTAATCATATAATAGGAATGAAGCTTCCCTCATTTTTAGCAACTGCTGAAAATGTATTGCTGGAAAAGCGCAGCAGGTCAGGCAGCATCCAAGGAGCAGGCAGCATCCAAGGAGCCCTTCCTGAAGAAGGGCTCATGCCCGAAACGTCGATTCTCCTGCTCCTTGGATGCTGCCTGACCTGCTGTGCTTTTCCAGCAACACATTTTCAGCTCTGATCTCCAGCATCTGCAGTCCTCACTTTCTCCTCATTATTAGCAAGGCAATCACACATTATATTTCTTGATTCCAGGGAAGTATAGTGTTAAATTAATGAAATATGATGATTGGGATGTTTATATTGGAAATTGTCAGATATTTAAAGTTTACTTTCATGAGCAATTAATCCCAGCCTCATTGTGTCACAGTACTCACAGGAATGTCTTTCAGAAATGGTGTCTCCCTTTGTTATGGGCAGTCGAATCAGTAAATCTGGGATAGTTTTTGCTTGTTAAACAAAGGTGTTAAAGAGCTTTAGCCAAAGGGAGACCTGTGGATTGAGCTCACAGATGCACCATGATCTAAGTAAGTGGGGGAACAACTAGAGGGGCTGAGTGCCCTCCTCTTGTTCCTACCTTCCTATCATTGTGTCATTCATTAAGCTAGCACTGGCCGTGAATACTTTTTATTAAAATAGTTCGATAAATTAATTGTTTCACACATGCTTTAAAAAAAACTTCTGTTGATTATTTGGAACGGGATCACTGACATTCTCTATTTGAGTGATCAAAATAACTTCCACCCAATTACAGCAGCCACTGCACTCTGCAGTGTGTTGTTACTTCATAATAGTTTCTTGTGAAACTACAGCTCGAGATCAGGGCACTCAAATTCAATAATATCTCTGAACATTTGCAATTTGTTCAAATGCATCTTTTCTCTGAAGAACGTGTTTAATCGAACAGAACGTTTTTCAATGAAACAACAAACTTTAAATGCTAGAAAACCAAAATAAAGACAGAAACTTCTGAAGAAACTCAGCAGGTCTAGCAGCTGCTGTGGAGAGAAGGCAAGGTTAACCTTTCCCATCCAGAGACCCCCTCTTCACCAAATTGTTTTCATGTTTTTGGCACAAGAGCTCACACCCGTTGAGATAAACAGTGATTACGTTGGCTTGACTCCTGTTGGAAAAAGGATTCTTAGCAGAGGTACTGGATGGTCTGAGATAGCAATGGAAGACCAACTGAAAAGCTATCACCATCTGCTGCAACTGTTGGATTCAACGGAAACCCCCACAGTACTGAACAATCAAATTCAGCTACAGCACTGGTTTAATATAAAGTAAAACAGCCTAAGCAAAATCTCATCAAATATACTTTGAAAATGTTTCATTCGGGATTATTTATAAATGATATTGTTAGAACAGCAAGTCAAAAGCTGGGATTTCTTTGAGCACTTACTCCATTAACCCCATCTAGCGATGCCCAAAAGCTTGTGAACAAATATTGATCTGGAAAAAGCTGCTAACCACCAAAATTCTGTTTAATGTCTAAGAGACACAAGTCAGGACAGCGATTGAATAGATTTCACTGGCCTCTGTGAGTGGAATTCCAACAAACACCCAAACATCTCAATCTGCTTTCTTCTACTGAAGTAACCTGATAAGAGATGGTGTTACATACCTCTCTAACAGGTTGTAAGTGAACACAGGCCACCTGGCACAGAATCAGGGACCCTACCACAACATCACTACAGACCTGAACACAATGAGCTCGACACTATCACGGAGAACACAGCTCACCTGTTTCGACAGTTTATAAACCATGTTAGTTATTAACACCTTCCAACAACCAGGGATTGTTCCAGAATGTTTGTACAATGAAAGTAACATTTCAACATTTATCCAAGAATACTTTGACAGCTGCTCCAAATTGTTCAAACTCGATGGGAACTACAGAGCAATAAAACTAGGAATTGCATTGCCATCAATTCACTGTCACGAGATTCCAACCTCGAACTCCCTTCCTCTTTCCCCTGTGAATGTTGCTGCACCAGACGGTCTACTTAGTTTGAAAAAGATTAAAATGTTTTGAAGTGTAATAAGACCATTGCCAGTAACATTAAAAGCTGATAATAAGTTTTCAAATAATAAGATGCAAAAAAAATTCTGATTTTACATTGTGCCACGAAACATCTCCTGCATAACTGAGGCACAAAGAAAATATGCAGCATATTTCCCTCTGCCTCGCTCAATCAAATATCTCTTGTTGTCAACAACCAATTTCAAAACTCTTGCTATCTGCCTTTTGTTCCTGAAACGTTCGTTCTGATTGGAACAACTTAGTCAGGGCTCTCAATTCTGAGGCACCTAATCAAATATTGTATTTCTGGCAGATAAAAGTGGTTTTGAAGCGCGAGATAAAATTGAACTGTCTGAGATTCAGGTATCCGAACTGGACAATTTATAAATGGTCAGGACCGTGGACAAGTTAGTCAGAGATAGCACTGAAACAAACTGTACAACAGACTTAATCCCAGAGGATACATTGCTCAACTCCTCACGTCAAATATATTCACTGTAATTGAATATTCATCAGAGGAACTAACCAGTGGATTAATGTGAACGAGAATGTGTTCACAATGAACATAAATAACCACTGAGTTCATAAACTTAATAAGTCATTGTATTTAACAAAATTATTGAGGTGGGAAATATCGCCAATTAAAGCACAGATCTGGAGGAAATGGATTATTCTCTAAATTATTTTTACATATTCTTAAAACGTTCCTCGAATTGTGGAGATTTTGCATGCACTGCATAAACAATACTGCATTCCAGTGTGGAAAGCATTTCTGTTGAAGGAATTAGGGCAAGGTTATTTTCTTGTTAACTGCTTGTAATGAACTAAAATGTTGAAAAAGGTATGAATTGAAAACATGCTTCTGTCTGGAGTTGCCCACTTTAACGGATGTCTAAGTAAATGTGGCACTGCTGCCTCACAGATCCAGGTACCCAGGCTCGGTTCCAGCCTCGGGTGATGGCCTATGTGGAGTTTACACAATCTCCCCTGTGTCTGTGTGGATTTCCTCCCAAAATCCAAAGATGTGCAAGTCAGGTGAACTGGTCATGCTATATTGTCTATAGTGTTAGGTGCATCAGTCAGGGGTAAATATAGGGTAGGGGAATGGGTCTGGATGGGTTCCTCTTCAGAGGGTCGGTGTGGACTTGTTGGGCCAAATGGCCTGATACATACTGCAGGAAATCTAATCTAAATGATTGTCACACTGAACTAATGTGAGCAGATTCCTTCAGATCGCTACATTGCAATAAATCGATCAAGTATATTAATTAAAATAAATATTACTCTATTTTCAGTGTTTGAATAAACAATGTGCTCTGTTATCCTCTAGTTCATGTCTTCTGCAAATTTGTGAACTCTGCATACGCCTGAACACATCGATGTAAAATGAATTTTCTGCGTTTGCAGCAAGTACTCCCATGGTTTTAAGAGGAGAGTTCCTACAGTATGGAAACAGGCCATTTGGCCCAACAATTCCACACTGACCCTCTGAACAGTAAGTCGCCCACCCAGACCCATTCCCCCTAATTTATATTTGTCCTTGACTAATGCACCCTAACCTAGACATCCCTGAACACTATGGCTGTGCTAAACTGCACAATCACCTGACCTGCACATCTTTTGGACTGTGGTAGGAAACCACAGCACTCGAAGGAAACCCACACAGACACAGGGAGAATGTGCAAACTCCACACAGGCAGTCACCCGAGGGTGGAATCAAATTTGGGACCCTGGCGCTGTGAGGCAGCAATGCCAATCACTGAGCCACCATGCTGCCCTGGAGTTCATGAGTGGATTACTTTAATTAATTCGAAATTTGGTTGGTCACATAATTCACTATAGCAGTTGTTTCCTGAAGAATGACTCTTCAGTTGATATTTTGTTGTAAAATGTAACTATTTATTTAAAATGCACAGATTGGGAACACCTAAAGCACTGTGCAGGTTAAATAATTCAGTTAATGTTTTATTTTTATCCTGCAAATCCAGTTTAATCAGGGACATAACAATTAATTAACTCAAGTTATATGTGAAACTGATCAAAGCAGTGAAACTGATCTGTTCTACATAGAATTGAGCAGAATTTCCAAATGGTCTTTGCCAATGATCTTTTCCAGCCAGAAAAATATGTATGTAGTGTACAGCGGAATTGAAAGGTGTTTCTTGATCAATTATAGCACAGTCATGGCATTTTTGCTCAAGAGCAAGAACTATTAGAACATTAGACTTTTGAAATTCTATTTATATTTCTCTATGACTTGTAAACTGTTTAAAGACAGACTTTGTGATTGAACTAGATAGTTGAGTTTCGAATTTGGATTGTAAAGCATGGATTAGATTAATCCTTAATTATTTATTTTAAGTAAAAATAGCACCTGAAGGTATCTGTTTTCCCTTCATTTCTAAAACCTGTGCGATTTGCCTTTCACTTTATAATAGACTTTATGAAATTTTAACTCGCATGCTGATTGCATTGAATGAGGAAAGAGCAGTTCACTGTCACCAACCGTGTTAACATTGCAAAAACAATGTCGAAACCAGAAACGGTTTCCCAAATATAACACATTTAATGTTACCCAAGCACAGTCCCTCCTCAACAGATCAACGATCACCAGATCACAACACGGTGTGTTTGCAGCAGAACTAGCTCTGCAAACATTTTCAACAGAACCAAGAACATGATGTCACCTCACAAATAAAACCAAATTGAAGTCTAACAAAGCTGCTCAGAATCAAGCAAACTAATGATTAAATTGAATAGAAATAACAGGTCATAATAGCAACCTTGTTTTGAGGGGACTTAACACTTAAAGCTGTAACGTTTCTGGCAATAGTTCAATTTATTTCTAACCTGCACACCCTTCCTGATCATGACAATCTTGTGCAGCGCACAGTAGAGTGGGGTTGAAGGCATATATTGATTAATCACCTCATGGTCAAAACAAAATTACTGAATGGACAAATATTACCACATTATAATTTTAAGTTAGTTTCAATTACGTGATCTGATCAATTCTGCAGTTTCAGATTTAGGTCCCAAATTTTATTTTGAATGAGGCTACTCAAAACAAAATTCAGTTCGTTTACAATTAGAACGGAGTTTTTTTAAAAAAGTCAATCCATTAAAAACTCATTTTTTTTTCATTTCTCACACATCTGGGTTTCTGCCTTAAGTTGTTTTTCAGACCGTTACAAATGGATGTCCTGTTTTCAATCAAGCGGAGAAAAACGTGTCATATAAGTTTAACAAATGCAGAAATGATTCATGAAAAACAAAAGAACTTCACAAATATTGGTAATGAAAAGTATTCCAGAGAGTCAATCTCCTCACCAGAAAGAAAACACCAACTCAGAAAGCATGAAAACGCAGATCAATTTCACAAACTGAATAAGAATCCAATCAACTCAATTCAACAGAATCAAAGAAAATAAAATCAGAATCCAATCAACTCAAAACAACAGATTTGAATGAAACATAATCAGAATCCAACCAATTCAATTCAACAGAATCAAATAAAACCATTTCAAAAGTCAATCAACACAATTCAACAAAACCAAGTAAAAACAAAGTCAGAATCCAATCAACACAGTTCAACCCGAATCAACTAAAACAAAGCCAAAATCCAATCAACTCAATTCAACAGAATCAAGTAAAACAAACTCCGAATCTAATCAACAGAATGCAATATAGCACCGCAAGAAACTTTGATGACAGTTTCTAACCTGCTTGTCATCAACAAAATTAACAAAATAAATGAGAAAATATAATCATGGTAAGAACATATATTCAAGAAATGAATAATGATATTTTAGCATATTTTAGTCATGTTTGGTAATATCTTGAACATCTTTGAATTCGTAGCATTTGTTGTTGATAATAAAACTCACAGTCAGGGTGTCACTGACATTAAACATTATTTATAGCTGACTGATTAAGAGACATTAGGTGTTTCAAGTAACCCAGCCACAAAGAATATCCATCTGATCAAAAAAAAAAGAGATACACTGAGCAAATGACTCCATCATCACCATTTTAACTATTTGCTGAGCCTTAACTGAAGTCTATAATCAGTCTGAACAAAAATCAATCCGAACCAAACCAAACTCAGCACAGAATCTGAGTTTCATTTAATTCAGAAATTAGTCACATGAATAGAAAGTTTTTAAAAAGTCACTAAGAATGTTCAAAGTTCTTACCTGAAGTCACTGTCACCATGGTCCCTTGGCCCCAGTCATCAAGATAGTCACAGTGTTACATTCTCTGGATTGGATCACACAATAACTAGCTCTGCATAAAACAAATCAAAAATCTACCATCATTTTAAATTTTCAGAACCACAGGCAAAATAAAGTCACGATAAATCTTCATCACATAATTGCGCGAGTGAATTCTGATCATCCTTGATAAATTTTAATACTGTTTTATACTTCACAGAGTAACACATCAGCTGATTCTCAAAATCCCCAACTGGTGTATCAATAATTACCCAACACTTTTACAAATTAAATAGTGATACTGGCATAAAACCCCACAGAACTAATACCGAACTGCAAGTTAAGACGGTTTGTAGAAGTAATCACTGACTAGATTCAAACAATGGAGGCTGAATAGGTTTTTGTATTGATCATAATTGCAGTGTCACCCCAGCTATATCACTGTGAGACACGTTGTGTCAAATACTATGACAGACTGTAAACTGTAAAATGCAAATAATTTCTTCACTTCCTAGAAAGCAGTGATTCAGACTCCTCGAAAAATGATTTGGTGCATTATTTCAGCTTTTACTATTCATTGTATTTTGAAAGCTTGGAATACTTTTCCAGGTTTGGTCTGCATTTAACTTGACAATCAACACGAAGAAGGTAGAAAACAATTCTACATTTGTACAAACTAGCACGACTGGATTGTGTTTAAATTGCAGCTCACATTATTTCTCGCTCCTGCCACGGTAGAAATCACCAATTTGAGATAAATCCTTGTCGGTGGTTATTGTATGAGGATGTCGCTGTGCACAGCACTGTGACCCACTGTAGTATCACAATGATGTAGACCAGTACACTCATTCTCTGTTCTTTACTCTAGGTCTCAATTTTCATTTGAAAGAGCCATTTAGCACTGATCATGTTTAGAATGAATGCCATAGTTGACATAACAATTAGCAGTGATTTCCTGAGCTGTCAGATATATTTTGTCCCAGCATTTAATTGATGGAAGTGTTAGCAGTACATATGACATGCCTAAAACATTGTCCCATTGTGTCACCAGTTTGCTAGTTTCAATGGTACATTTCCTCTTTGATAGCTTTGTAAGAGGCAGCCTGAGGTCTGCTTCAGATCGCAGTTGGTATAATTGCATTTAAAACTCAAACTGACCATCAGTTTATGATGGAATTGACAAAATGTTCCCTCGAGCTGTTTTTGAACGGGTTCAGCCCTGGTTCCTCTCGCTGTGGTCTCTTGCACAGTAATAGATGGCGGTGTCTTCGATCTTCAGGTTAGTCATTTTCAACGAGAAAATGTTGTTTGAATTGTCTTTGGACGCAGTAAATCGACCCTGAATCGCTGGTGCATAGTTATTGCTGGATGAACTATAGTAGCTAACCAGCCACTCCAGACCCTGGCCGGGAACCTGGCGGACCCAGCTCATGTAGCTGCTGCTGAGATCGAACCCGCTGGTTTTACAGGTCAGTGTCAGGCTGCTTCCGGGATGGCCAGTCTCTGCCTCTGGCTGGGTCAAAACAACCTCCGACTGGACACCTTTAAAAAAGACAAGAAATAAACCATGAGCATTACTTTTACATTCCTGAGGTAGACTAACATTGAGACAGCAACAAAGACAGACTTAAACAAAAAAACACTCACATGATAAGAAAGTCAGTAATAAACTGAGAAAAATTGTCGACACAATCATTCTGATAACTTCTGGGAAGCGGTTCTGTCAAGATCTTTCTAAACAAAGCCGATCCCGGAGTGTTGAATTACGGTCCAGTGCCTAGGATTTATATGGCTATCGGAAAGGGCAGGCTCACAGCTTCCGCCTGTTGGTTTCCTGCTGGAGACTGAGACTGGATCCTGGTCTCAGCTTGCACAGCCCCAACACATGGGTGCATATCTTTACCAGGTTATGCTTAAACATGGATATATACACATCTTGGGATATTTATTTTGCTGAATAGCTTCTTTGGGAGTGTTTTTTTTAAATGGTGGAAGTAAAATTGAGTACCTTCAGGTCTATTTCACATGATAGTTGCAAGTATTTTGCTTTAAAATAAATTCATTCGGAAGTTAGCTCCCTTTATTTCTACATTCATTCACAAACAGATAAAACTAAAATCGAAGTTCAAACGTATTACTAGCTAGTAAAACAATTGAGTTTTTATTTCCCAGGACACTGCCAGTCTCTGTCCCACTACAAAATAACATGTAATTCATACTAAACATTTCAAAATTCAATTTAGGCAACTGAATACAGAGCGTGTCCAAAGTGATTATATTCAGAATATTCAATTAGAAGTTAACTCCCTTTAATTCTACATTCCACCACAAGCAGATAAAGCTAAAAAGAACTTCAATCATATTATTAACCAACAAAATGAGTGACTTTATTTTTGCTGTCACTCAACGTCTCTCTCACTTTACAAAATAACATCCCATTTCTAATCTGCGTTTCTAAATTCCATTTAGGCAACCTAATATGGAGCAGGACTAAAGTGATTATGTTCAGAATGTGAGTGGATATCACTAAACAGTTTGGACCCGGAGATTAGAAGCACCTCCTGACATTGCAGAATGTCAGGAGACTCCTTGCATCTTTTTTTTCAAATTTTTTAAAATGCATAGTAAAGGAAAGCTGTGTGCCTGAGAAACAAAAAGTGAGTTGGCAGTGCTACATAACACCTAGGTAAACTTTTGAAAGAGCATCTAATGAACTAGAACAGGACAGTCCATACTTTTTTTAAAAAATCCTCAACACCTAAACCATTGCAGGTAACTGTCTGGGTACATCAGGAGTGTTTGGTTAAATTAGAGAGTATTACAATAATCATTACCACGAATGTAGGTTATAAACAGTACATTTCTCTGCTCACTGATAGCTCTGACAGGGGCAGTTAACTCATAAAAATAAGCAGAAATTCGCTGTTACACGACACCAGTGTTAACCATGTATAAAGGGCCCACTCAGTTTTAATGAGATAAATGAATCAGAGAATGGTGTACCAAGTGATGTGAGTTTGAACCAATTCAAGTTTGTTAATTTACTTTGAGATGATAACAAATGTTACTGCAATGTGGGATTTTGGATCCATTAACTTCATATTCAGGAGCTTTAAAGATACTCAATAAACAGGCTGAACTAACCAGAATGTCACTGCATTCAATGTCCTGTTTCTGATAGTCATACGGTGAATGCTGTATTCAGTGACTTTCCTTTTTAAAGAAGAAATGCCAAGTGAAATGTATCCATTGTGAGTAAATGGGAAAATATAGTTTGTTTGGTATGATTTTACTTTAGTTGATTCATTTTCCCTTTAATCGGCCAGATACAATCGTTGGCAGCAATTAAGCTGCTGCAGAAAAGGTCCTTGAGTTTCCAGGTTCATTTCCTGGAAGCAGGTGGAGTTTCTGCAGGGGATCAAAGATATTTTGTCTCACTGGTGACCAGTTGGTGGAAAGCAAACTGCAGACCATAACCACTGCCTCTGCAGAAACAAATCTACTCAGCAACAATACTGGAGAAAAGTTTATTTTTCAGTTGTGAAACTTGGAGAACTAGTCCCTCCTCTCATTGAAGGAAATATTCGCAGAGTCTCAGACACAACCTAAACATCAACAGTTCATTTGAGGATCACTGCAGCACTGTTTAATATTGAGAAAAATTGATAAATAGTCATAGAGTCATGGAGTGATTCAGCATGGAAACAGACACTTCAGTCCAACCAGTCCATGCCAGTCATAATCCCAAACTAAACTAATCCCACCTGCGTGTACTTGGCCCATATCCTTCCAAACATTTGATATTCATTTACTTATCCAAATGTCTTCTATAGGTTGTAAGTATCCACCACCAGATCATCCCACACACAAACCATTCTCTGTGTAAAAAGTTGTCTCTGATATCGTTTTAAAAATTTTTCTCCTCTCATTGTAAAACATGTTCCCTATTGTTGAAATCCCCCACCATAGGGAAAATACGACAATGTCTGGGTCAAAAATTGAGAACAATCCCAGCTCCAAACATTTACAAAATATTACTATGGATCTTCCTTGAGTCCAAAAAAGATTGTCTCCTTTGATCAATGATTTGTAAAATTTATTCGCGTATCTAATGTGATGGACGTTTTCAAATAACTTCTGAAATGCAAGTGGTTCACATCAATCGTATTAAAGTGACATTTTGTGTGTGACCCCACACACATAAAAAACAAGTTTGTTGACATGAGTTGCTCTGAGGAAGTCTACGATGAATTCTTTTATCAAACAAAATCATTTCCAGTGTTGTGAGGGCTTGTCTATCTTCTGTGCAATGGTCTGAATTTTGAAGTTGTGTCTGACTGCAGATGAAACTGGCTGCTCTGGGTAAAAGTACAGTTTGCGCCTTTCACATTGTTAATGTATATTGCTGACTTTAGTTGAATAAAGGGATGTTGCCCCAGGCATCGTCTGGCACCATTAATTAGACCATTAATTTCCACATCGCTCGCCAGAGGATCAGGTGGAGTTTATTGATATGTGATATTTTTGAAACGAAAGCTTCGTACATTTCCAGGATGAATCATGTAAATTAGAGCCATTCACCTTTCCACTCATGGCTTTATAAACTTATATGAGGTCACCCCCCGAACTCTCACCCTCCAGTGAAACAAGTTCCAGTCTATCTGGATTTCCAACGGTAACTTTGTTCCCTCACATTCTGCTGTTAAAGATCCTCCTGCCACCCCAGGTCCACAGAGAGTGTCCCTTGATACTAGTTCAAAGAAATGAAAGGAACTTGTCCCAGCATATTGTTCAATTTTATTTGGCTTCAAACACCATAAAAAATAAATGTTCATGTCATTGCTGATTTATGGGAGAATTCCGTTTACACAGTATCTGCTGAAATATCTGCAATACCATCCTGAATCTGGTTCGCAGGTTCACCTGTTGCTCACAAATGCAACCAGACATCAGGGAGCAGTGTGTGGGATATAGGTAAAGTAGTGTTACTTCTGCAATTATAATTACTTATACAAAGTAAATGAACTCACACCAGTGTGTAATTGTTTCAGCCAAGAGCTGAGTCAACAAGAATGGAAATGATGTGGAGGAAATACATAATTGTTTTTGTATTCACTAAAAATGTATGCAAGAATGAAACGTGACTGCAAAACAATGGTAGATATTACAGACGAATAGATAAGATGCTGTGAGGGGAGGGAGTTAAGCTAGATACGCCTGTACAAACAATAGGTATAAACATCTGTTTCCCACTTTTACTGAAACACAGGAACAAACCCCAATTAAAAGGGTCATAAGGATCAGTATGGTAGGGGAAGGCACAGATGGAGGGAATAGATAATAGTGAAGAAAGGATATGCCTAACAATGACCCACAGCGGGATGAGGTCAAACAGCCTTGTGAGGCCAGAAATAAGCATTTTGTCACAGACAAGGCTGGATAAGGCAAGAGATAAACAGGAGTAATGGGCGCCGGTCTTAGGGAAGTGGAAGATGTAAACAGGGGAGGAGCAATGAAATAATAATATAGAAACCAAATTACATAAATATTGTGTATTAGTTGAATTCAGTGTGTGTGTCCCTGCCTTGTGGACATGGACATCACACCATCTTGCAAGAGTAAAGTAAAGGGCACCACTGATTCAGATTTTGTCTCGAACTGAAATTATTGAAGTGTGTGAGCTTTGTTTCTCACAAGTGAACATTGTCCACACCCAGCCCTCCACCCTTCCCTTCTGTACTTTTCACTTTGTGAAATCCGTGTTGCCAATAATCAGTTAAAAGAAAGATTTTTTAAAACTTTCTTAATTCATCTTGCTGATCTTGACTGAGTAAAGGTATGTTGCTGTCAGCATTTCTGGGGAACATGTCTGCATTTTTTTCATGTCAGTTTACAATGATATTAAGTCAAGAATTGTCAAAACGTCCTGAGAAACAACGTTTAGAAATGGGCGTTCTGCCCCTACTTTTTTCCCCATAAGCCAGGATTTACAGCATTGGAGATCATATCTATGTTGATAATGGATTAGACCCTACACAATGTTCCTGAATGTTTACTTCAAGTGCTATCACCTGCAGGGTTATGGACAACATGCTATAAAGTGGGTGTTGGCTGGAAGGTTCTGTTTTCACATGATACAGGTGTGATGGGCGAAGTGATCTCTCTCTGTCGTGAAAACTTCATCTTTCCTCAATTCATCTTTCCTACTTTGTCTCATTCAGAGGCTCTAATTCACATGATTCATACCGGAAATATTCCAAGCCTTCGGTTCAATGATATTAATAAACTCCACCTGACTCTCCAGCTAGCAATGTGGAAATTAATGGTCTAATTAATGGTGCCAGACGATGCCTGGGACAACATCACTTTATTCAACTAAAGTCAGCAATATACATTAACAATGTGAAAGGCACAAACTGTACTTTTACCCAGAGCAGCCAGTTACATCTGCATTCAGATACAAAATTCAGACCATTGCACAGAAGATAGACGAGCCCTCACAACGTTGGAAATGATTTTGTTTGATAAAACAGTCCATCCTAGACTTGCTTAGAACAACTCGTGATAACAAAATTGCTTGATTTTTTTTGTGTGGGGTAACACATGAAATGTTACTGTATTCCGACTGATGTGAACCATTTGCACTTCAAGTTATTTGAAAACGTCCTTCAAAAAAAGATATGGGAACAAATTTTAGAAATCATTGATCAAAGGGATTTTTTTTGGACTCAAGGAAGATCCATAGTGATATTTTGTAAATGTTTGGAGCTGTGATTGCTTCAAATTTTTAACTAAGACATTGGCATACAGTGGACGACATCACAATTTGCTGTAACATGAAACTCGCAACCACTGTGAACCATCGCCTGATGGTTCAGAATTTAACAAGGACCTCGCAAGGTTCGTGGAATGGACCGACGAGTGATACATGAAAATTAACAAAGGCATTTCTGAAATGATTAATTTAGCTAGGAAGAATGTAGAGACTTCACATCTCTGTTTGCATTTCAATATACTATAAATTACTTTTCTATTATATCCTAAAATACTCGAGTCTTTGTTCATATTTAATACACTCTATCTTGTTCCGGGGTTAAGATAGTTTCTTTATTTATTTCACTCAAGACTGGATGCTGTACTTTTGCCTCAGTATTGACCAAACTCGGTTTGGTGCCAGCTTATATCACTTGAGCTGCTTTTTCAGGAAGTGAATTTCTCCACCTGTTAAGTCAAAATAATCTGTTCATGCTTAGATTGAAATAAATCCTATTAATATCATCCCAAATTCAGACTCGGTTATTTTGTATTTATTCATTGGAATTGAACAGGAATATGACCGGCTGTTCTTGGTGGAGTGGGAGGGGGAGTTAAAGTGTTCAGCCACGGGGCCGTGGGGTTGGTTGGCACGGGTGTCCCAGAGATGTTCTCTGAAATGATCCGCAAGTTAGTGTCCTGTCTCCCTGATGCAGAGGAGACCACATCAGGTGGAATAGACACAGTGGATGACATTTGTGGAAGTATAGATAAGTTTCTGTGGGATGTGGAAGGATCATTTGGGGCCTTGTCGGAGGTGAGGGGGAGGTGTGGGCGCAGGTTTTGCACTTCCTGTGGTGACAGGGGAAGGTGACAGGGGTGGGGAGTGGGCTGGTGGGGGGCATGGACCTGACGAGGGAGTCGTGGAGGGAATGGTGTCTCCGGAATGCAGATAGGTGTAGGGAGGGAAATATACCCTGAGTGATGGGGTCTGTTTACAGTGGTGGAAGCAGCAGAGGATGATATGATGTATGCAAGGTTGGTGCGGTGGAAGATGAGGACCAGGAGGGGTCCCCGTTGCGATTGGAGGGATGGGGTTCAAGGCATCATCGACCACGTGGGAGGGGAAATTGCATTCTTTGATAAAGGATCTGGGATGTTTTATGGTGGAACTGGACCTCCTGGGAGCAGATGCGGTGGAGGCAGAGGAATTGAGAATAAAGGATGGCATTTTTACCTGAGGTCGGGTGGGAGGAGGTGTAGTCCAGGTAGCTGTGGGAGTCAGTGGGCTTGTAGTAAATGTTTAGTTGGTCACTGGAGATAGAGATGGAGAGGTCTAGGAAAGGGAGGGAGGTGTCCGAGATGGTCCCTGTAAAGTTTAGGTCAGGGTGGAAGGTTTTCGTAAAGTTAATGAACTGTTCAACCTCCTAGTGGTTGCATGAGGTGGCATTGATACAGTCATCAATGTAGCTGTGGTAAAGGTGGGCAATGATACCGGTGTAGCTGTGGAAGATTGACTGTTCCACATATCTGACGAAGAGGCAGGCATAGCTGGGGTCCATGGCTACCCCTTTGGTTTGGAGGAAGTGGGAGGATTGAAAGGAAATGCAGTTGAGGTTGAGCATGTACTGCTTGGGTTGGCGTGACAGGAAGAAACTGAGGGCTTCGAGGCCTCCATCATGGCGTTTGGATGTGTACAGGGCCTGGACATTCTGTTCATTCTGGGGCTTATCAATAGCTTGCAGTTATTATGGAACTGCAAGGGCAGTGGCTGGGAACTCGGAGAAACCAATGGTTCAGTCTTCTGCTTGAAGCAAATTTTGACCAGAACATTTAAACACCACAACGCTCACTGTAGGAAATGCCAGTGCTGCAACTTTTAATAATATTTGAAACTTGGTTAAAAATAGGAATTTTTAGTTATAGTTTCTGAAATAATCAAGACAAGAATTAACTGTTAGAACAAGCTCTATCAAAGAGAGAAGATTTGCAAGGTTTGAAACCACACAGTGCTGTGGTTTATTTGAATTCAATGTTGGTCAGATTTAGATACAGCCAAGGTGATCTCTCCATAAATTGATTCTGTTAATCGGACACACCAACATACCTGTCTGTACTAAACTGTATTATTTGTTTAGTTGATCAAAATTTAGGAAATAGATCAAACAGAATGTATTTGGGTGGGAAGGTGATGGATACAGAAGACAGAATCAAAAGCTGGGAACATTAAATCTGAAGAGAGAGTAACAAGTAGTACAAGATCAAAGACATGGAAAGGTGCATGTCAATGTGTTCCAGACGTTAGTGAATCGAATGAGCTTGTTAGATAGTTGAGAGACTCGTCCAACAACATCCTGGAATCAGACCGTGAAATAGAGATCGAAAAGTCGATTTGCAAATGTCACTTCAATGTGATCACTTCACACTCTGTGTCCTGATCTAGGCCACATTGGCAGATGTTTCTGCCAGATTGTATCCCCTGGGTTTATTTTCTGATCAGAAGTGAGATGTGTGGCTTGCTGCTGGCACATAGAAACAGGAAGTTGCGCGCCAGCTGAGAATGATACATCAGGCGCTACTTTCCGTATTATCAGCACAAACAGTCTTCCTACCTCTGAGGGTGAACACACACTGACAGTGTCAAGAACAAACGGACAGTTTGCTGTTGGTCTCAACATTGTATTCAATTCCATTCCCATTTTCCAGAATGAAGCAGAAGAGATTATTTCAGCTAGAGTAAATTATCTGTCAGAGAGATAAGAAGAGATATCATCGGGTGAAAGGAGCGAAATGACAATATGTAGTTTCGCTCATAAACCTATGTTTAAAAGTAGAAAGCTTGAGGGAAGGTAATAAATAAATCTAAGAGACAGCATTCATTAAAAGTTGGAATTGTAACATTTAAGCAATAAAATTCAGCAGGGCTTTGGTAGAAGTGAGACCATCTGGGAAGTGGTTGATTCTGTTTTCCGCAGAGGCAATGAGATGTGCCATCGGGTGTAAAAAGTGGATGTGATGCTTCTTGACTTCAATCAGGTTTTTGACCAGATCTTGCATCTTCACTATACTAAGGGTTCATGGGATCTGGTGCAGTTTGGCAAATGCATCGAAGGTTTATTTGTTGGCAGAAGGTAATGGTCGAAGGTAGTCATTGTGAAGACATCTTGTGTCCAGTGGCTTACGATACGACTTGGTGCTGGATCCTTTGCTGTTTGCAGCGTATATGAACGATCTAGTCAAGAATGTAGCAATTTTGATCAGTAAGTTCAAAGATGAGGTGAAAAACGTTTGGTTTTGCAATTAATGAGGAGGAAAGCCAGTGTGACATCGATGACCTTGCCTGTTGGAGAGAAGAATTGAAAACAGAACACTTTATCCTAAAGTCTGTGAAGTAAAGCATTTTCAAGACTAACAAATGAAGTGAATATACGATGCATTGTTGGAATCTACAAATACAAAGGATAAGCGATCTTCTGTTGTGCATATCCACATCATGGAGTGTGGGTTGGAGTTATAGTCTGGAGATATTGTGGCTAGACCATTACTTTAGGAAACTGGGGTCTGAGCCTGCAGTGCTGCCACATCAAGTCATGAACTAAAGTTGATAATTAAACAACTCATTGAAGGAATAAGCTCCACAGATATCCCCTTGCTCTGCTTTGGAGAGCACAACACATCAGCGCAAAAGTTAAGGTTGAAGCATTCACAGCAATCGTCAGCCAGAAGTGCCAATTGTCTGATCCATCTCGGCATCTTCTATAGATCACCAATATTACAGATACCTGTCTTCAGGGAATTCGCTTCTCTCCATGTGAAATCAAGGCACTGTTGGGCGGGGGGCACTGGTTACTGCAAATGCTATGGAGCCTGACAAAATTCTGGCAATAATACTGCTGACTTGTGCTAGCCAAGCACTCCCAGTATAGCTACAATACTGGCATGGACAATGTGGAAAATAGGCCAGGCATGTCCTGTGCACAGAAAATAGGTCAAACCACCGTGGCGAATTACTGCTCCATCAGTCCATGCTCAATCATGAGTTAGGTGTAGGAAGGTGCTTTCAACAGTGCTATCAAGCAGCACTAGCTCAGTAATAACCTGCTCAGTGACATAAAATGTGGGTTACGCAAGGCCTACTCAGCTCATGACTGAATTACAGACTTGATTTAAACATGGCTTAAAAATGTGTTGCTGGAAAAGCGCAGCAGGTCAGGCAGCATCAAAGGAGCAGGAGAATCGACGTTTTGGACATAAATAAGTCCTTCTGAAGCCTGATTCCTGAAGAAGGGCTTATGCCCGAAACGTTGATTCTCCTGCTCCTTTGATGCTGCCTGACCTGCTGCGCTTTTCCAGCAACACATTTTTAAGCTCTGATCTCCAGCATCTGTGGTCCTCACTTTCTCCTAGTTGATTTAAACATGGACAAAGAACTGAATTCCAGAAATGAGGGAAGAGTGACAGCCCTTCACATTAAGGTCACATTTGACAGAGTGTGATATTATGGAGTCCTAGCAAAACTGGATTCAATGGGTATCAGGTGACAACCTCCCTGCTGCCTGCAGTCAGACCTCACACATTGGAAGGTGGCTCTGCTTGTTCGAGGGCAGTTGTCTCAGCCAAAGCAAATCTCTGTTGGAGTTCCTAAAGAAAGTGTCCTTGGCCCAATCATGTTCAGCTGCTTCAGCAATGCCTTTCCCTCCCTCAGAAGGTCAGAAGTGAAATCTGCATTGATCTAGCATTTTTTTTGTGACTGCTCAGTCCACATTCAAATGCAACAAAATCTGGACAATTTCCAGCCTTGAGCTGACAAGTGGCAAATAGCATTCACACCACAAACCTGCGAGACAATGACCATTGACAATAAGAGACAATCTAACCAAAACCCCTTGACATTCAATAGTGTTACCATCACGGAATCCCTCACCATCGACATCCTGGGTTTTATTGTTCATTAGAAATTGAGCTGGACACTCCATATAAGAGCAGGCCAGAGGCTAGGAATACTGCAGCGAGTAACTCACCCTCCTGACTTGCAAAGCCAACTGACTGTCTAAGAGACAGAAGTCAGGAGGGTAATAGCACAGCTCGCCCTTTGACTGGACAGGAGCACCTTCAACTGCACTCAAGAAGCCAGACATTGTCCAGGACAAAGCATCCCACTTGATCAGCAGCACATCCACAAGCGTCCATTGCCTCCAAATCTGATGCTTAGTACCTGCCATTTGCTGAAAAATGTGTTGCTAGAAAAGCGCAGCAGGTCAGGCAGCATCAAGGAGCAGGAGAATCGATGTTTCGGGCATAAGCCCTTCTTCAGGCATACCTGCCGTATGCACTATCTAAAATACTGCACTGCAGTAACTTAGCCACTTCCTTACACAGTACCTTCCCACTACCACTTGCATCTCGATGGATAAGAACAGCAGATACATGGGAACAGCACCACTGTAACCTCCTCTCTAAACTACTCAGCATCCTGACATGGAAATATATCATCGATCTTTTACTGTAACTGGGTCAAAATCTGGAATTCCCTTCCTCAGGTCATTTTGGAACATGCTATTTCAGAAAGGCAGCTTTCTGCCATCTTCTGAAGGACACCTACCAACAACTAAAAGCAACCACCGTGTTCCACGAGTCAATAAAAAAATCATTGAAGCTAACATGACAGTTTGAGAAAGTGGTTAAGGAGGCATTATGAGTATGTAATAAGCAATCGAAAGGTTTGGAGTAAAGTTCCAGAATCAAACTATACCATAGTAGCTTCAATTAATGAAAGAGTATGAAATGAAACTGCTGAAGTAATGAATGATAATCACAGACCTACCAAAGTTTTGAAGCATGTTACATGGTTCAGTATTGTCCTTCAGAGGAGGATGTGCGACCTTCCTACCTGGCTTGCCCTACCTGTTCAACAAAAAGGCGATGGTTCCTTTCCTGTGCCGAACCTGACTAAGAAACCCATCAGGAGAAAGTGAGGACTGCAGGTGCTGGAGATCTGAGTTGAGAGTTTAGTGCTGGAAAAGCACAGCAGGTCAGGCAGCATCCAAGGAGCAGGAGAATCAACGTTCCAGGCATAACAACTACATCAGGTATCTTAATAAAGGCCTTATGCCCAAAACGTCGATTCTCCTGCTCCTCGGACGCTGCCTGACCTGCTGTACTTTTCCAGCAACACAGTCTCGACTGAGAAGCCATTTGGTTGTAATAAAGCTTCTTAAGAAAGATCAACCATAATTAGCCGAGCAAGATGGCAGGCCTCAAAAAGGGAGCTGATGACCACCTTCTTGGGATATGTGACTAACGCTTTCATAATTCAGTGAAGAATTCAACAAATGCAAATGACGGTGAGTCAGGCTCTTCAGACAGATTTTAGATTGGTGATTGGATGCAAAGTCTCCTGAGATGTTGCTGTGAACAGCAAGAGAGTTCTTGCCAGTATTCCACTCCAATATTTGTTCATGATGTAAAGTGTCAGATTTCTTGCATTTCTGTGCTTTCTGTGCATTTCCAACATTCGGATCACAGTGACGATATCATGAGACCAGTATTCTCGAACTCCAGTTTGATGTTGAATGGCCAGGGTTTGGAATATCATCGTTTTGCATTTGAGTGAAATTTGAATTTAAAGAAATCCTGGAATCAGAAAGGAAGGCAAATGATGACCATGTAACCCGAGTCAATGGAAAGATACAAAAACAGCTGGTTCACGAATGACAAGGCATCTGTCACATCTACATGGTCTGGCCGACATGAGATTCCAGACCCACTGGGAAGTAATTGACTGTGTTCTGAAGTGGCTTTAGCAAGCTATTCAATGGGCAGTTGGGGATAGGGACTCATTGCTGACCCTTACCATTAAGTAATACGTGTAACGAAACCTCGTAACAACTATATCAATTAAATGTAATTGTTGCGGCAGTTCCTGTATTTCACGTGAATATTCTAAATTTGCAGAATTTTCAGCACTGAATTGTTAACCTAAATAAAAGTTTTAAATTATTTATCTTTCAGAAATAAATAAAATCTGTTGCAATTCGGCTTCATAAATTTTTATTCACTTCTGCAAATGGTCAACATTCTTAAAATAAACTTGTTTCGATTTGAAACTTACCAACAAATCACTTCATTCACCTGGCTTTGCTGCCAACATCACTTCCTTGAAGCCAATTAAGCATTTATGTAAATAAACACAGAAATAGAATTCTCAGAATAGATTACAGAACCACAAAACCCTCATTTATATTTCCCCACAAGCACAGCACACGAATTGTGGAAAAAATGCAAATAACTCAATGGATTCCAATACTAATTGATGTTCGGACTTTTTAATACATAAGTTGTATGATTGTTGAATGACAGAGGTATCAATTGTCATGTTTAGTCAAAAAACTATAATTAAGAGATACATTGGCACAGCTAATATTTCTGTGTCTCTTTTTCTCTCTTCCCCTCCTGCCATCTCCCTTTTTTCTTTATCTCTGATGCCTTGTTTTGCCTCTCCACAATCGGACAATGTTTTCCCCCATAACATGAAGCCAACACCTCACCAACATTGCCTCTCAGCCAAATTCATCCATTTCTTTCGAGAGATTTGAGTCAGGACAAGATTTTCTCAAAAATCTGTCTGAGCATTGAGTGATCTGGAAATGCTTGATAGGAATGAGGCTGCAAGACTTTACTGTGTTAGTGTTTTCATTGTATCTCTGCACTATTATTCTTGTCTGAGGAATGTTTAATGGTTCAATGTAATGCATATTTAGTCTATAATTAACCTTACGCTGCACATCTCATGGAAGGTTTAATATTATAGAGGTCAATTTATTCTGTATCGACTCTGGGAGGATGTTTTTTAGGGAATCCTGGATGCAGCTCTACTCTGTGTCTAAACCAAAATATATTTGACATGATTGCATTGGACAACACAATATAGAGGGAGACTTACCCAGCACATTACATGAGCTGTACAATCACAGAAAACATTTGATGTAGCCGTGTAAAGGGGTTTGAACTCCTACCCACTGTCTTTCTGATTTTGAAATGCTTGACACCAGAATAAAAAGGGAACAACACTATGCATCGAAACTTTGTTATACAAGTAGACTATCATTTACAGGCACAGACATACGCACACACATAAGCAAATCATCTCTGAACAACCCTTGCAGTGTTTAATGGATGAGTACTGAGAGAGCTTTAATATGCAATGTGTGTGTATTCCATGCAACACATGCTGACAGTGTGCTTGATATGGTAGTTTAAATGTAGTTTTGATCTGTCTTTAACCTTTTCTGTGACAGATGTGGTTGTGTTTGACAAATATTTAACAGAACTGAAGGACTATAAATGTAGTCACTGCATTAGAGGCAGAATGCAATGCCACCAAACAGTGAGAAAGATGATCCCTGTCTTTTTTCATGATGAGGAGGGATTGAAGCAGCTGGGCTTCAAACATGGAGGTTAATTTAGATGAGACCTATATAATTCTGAAAAGACTAACTTAGAGCAAAGGTCAATGAGAGGGAACCAGAAGCGGTCTGTTCAGCCAATGGGGTTTGGGCTTCCAAACAATGACATCATAGCTGAGCTGATAATCCTCACCTCCATTTTTACAGCGTTTAACTGTAAGCATTGATTCAATTCCCAAATCAAAACCTGCCCATTTCAGCCTTCAGTGTTCTATGGAAACAAATTCCACAGATTCACTACATTCTGGGAGACAAAATTCTGTTCTGCCTGACATTTGTGACCTCTAATTCAGAGAGTTTACTCACTGGCCCGAACCTCTCCCACAAGGGGAAACATTTCTGCATTTACACCATCAAGTTTCCTGAAAATAATAGATGTTTCAGAATGTCACCACTGAATCTTCTATTTTCTAATGAGTATAGGCCCAAACGACTCAGTCTCTACTCTCAAGACAGTCCCTTCATCCTCAGGATCAGTCGACTAAACCTCGTGTGGATTGTCTCACAGTCCAGTGTACCTTTTCTTTGTGAGATGAGTCCCAAGAACAGTCCATCGTATTTCAGCTGTGGTAAAAATAGAGCTTCTTTTCAGTTTTAACAAACATTATAGTCATACAGATATCAGGCACAGAAACAGACCCTTCGGTCCAACTGCACTGCCCAGATATCCCAACCTGACTGAGTACCATTTGCCAAACATTTGGCCTATCTTTCTCTAAATGTTCCCTGTTCATACACCCATCCAGGTGCCTTTTAAATGCAGTAATTGAACCCATCTCCACCACTATCACTGGCAACTGTTTCCAGTCACACACGTGAAAAGGTTACCCCTCAGGTTCTTTTCAAACGTTTCTCCTCTCACCTTAATCTGCTGTCCTCTAGTTTTGGACTCTCCCACTCGAGGAAAAAGGCCTTGGCTATTCATCATATCAATGCCCTGCATGGTTTTATAGGGTCTTGTTCAGGCCACTCCTCAGCCTCTTTTCCTCTCACTGTAGGGAAAAGAAAAGCCCCAGCCTATTCAGCTTCACCTTATACCTTAAGCACTCCAGTTCCAGCATCATTCTTGGAAATCTTTTCTACATCCCCTCAAGTTTCACAAAATCCTTCATAGAAATGGTCAGCCAGATTTGTCTGTAATAATTCTAAACGTGGCCTCACAAATGTTCTGTACAGCTGAGAGATGACATCTCGACTCCTACACTTAATGTTATGACCAATGAAGGAAAGCATGCCAAACACCTTCTTCCCCACCCTGTCTACCTGCAACTCCACTTTCAAAGAATGATGCATCTGCTCCCTTTGGTTTCTTTGCTCAGCAACACTCCCCAAGGCCCAGCCATTAATTGTATAAGTCTTGCCCTGGTTTGCCTTACAAAAATGCAGCACCTCACATTTATTTAATAAAGTTTGGGTTCATGAAAGGCAGGTCATGTTTAACTGATTAATTGGAATTCTTTGAGGTCATAATGAGCGTGGTAGACAATGGGGAACTGGTGAACGTGGTGTATCTGGATTTCCAAATGGCATTCAGCAAGGTGCTGCACAAAAGGCTGCTGCATAAGATAAAGATGCACAGTGTTACAGGCAATGCATTAGCATGGACAGAAAACTGGCTAACTAACAGAATGCAAAACGTGGGGATAAATGGGTGTTTTTCTGGTTGGCAATCAGTGGCGAGTGGTGTGTTTCAGGGATGAGTGTTGGGACTGCAATTGTTTACAATTCAGGTCGATTGCTTCGAGTTAGAGATCCAAGTGTAGTGTGTTGTAGTTCGCAGAAGGCACTTAAATGAGTGATAGAGCAAAGTGTGCAGGAGGATATAGACAGGTTAAGTGAGTGGGCAAGAGTCTGGCAGATGGAGTACAATGTTAGTAAACGTGAGGTCATCCATTTTGGGAGGAATAATAACAAACAGAATGCTGCTGTGCAGGGGGACTTGGCTGTTCTTGTGCATGAAACACAAAAGTATAGTTTGCAAGTACAGTAGCTAATTAGGAAGACAAATGGAATAGTGTCCTTCATTGGCAGTGGATAGAGTTTAAAATTAGGACTTTCTGCTGCAGCTGTATAGGGCGCTGGTGTGACCATGCCTGGAGTACTCTGTACACTTTTCATCACCTTACATGAGATGGCATTGGGGTGGGGTTTGCTGAGGAGGTTGATTATGTTGATTCTGGAAATGAGGGGGTTGGCTTGTGAGGAGAGATTGAGCAGACTGGGATTATACTCATTGGAATTCAGAACAATGTGGGAGGGGGGTTGTAAAATTATAAATGGGATAGATAAGACAGAAGCAGGGAGGCTATTTCCACTGGTGGGTGAAATTAGAATGACGGGGCATAACCTCAAAATAAGGACAACAGATTTAGGACTGAGTTGAGGATCAACATCTTCACCCAAAGGGTTGTGAAGCTGTGGAATCCCCTGCCTAGTGAAGCAGCTGAGGCCAACCTGTTGAATGGTTTAAAGGTAAAATAGATTTTTTAACAGTAAAGGAATGGAGGGTTATAGTGAGCGGGTGGGTAAGTGGAATCTTAGTCCATTGAAAGATGATCCATGATGATATTGAAAGGCAGAGCAGACTCGTGGGGTCAGATGGCCTACTCCTGATCGTATTTCTAATGTTTGGATGTTGTTATGTTCTAACAGGCCTCCAATCCAAAACGTAATGCTCTCTGACTACTATGTAAAAACTGAAAGAGCAGTGGATGCTGTGTATCAGAAACAAAAACGGAAACTGCTGGAAATGTTCAGAAGGTCTGGCAGCATCTCTGGCGTGAAAGGCTCACCAGTTTATGGTTCCCTGGCTTTTCCATACAACTTTCTTCAATAATGCTGCCACATTAGTCACTCTCCAGTCTTCTGGCATCTCATCTATGATTATCGATGATACAAATATCTCAGCAAGGGGTCCACGAATCTCTTCCCTAGCTTCCCACAAAGTTCTGAGAAATACCTAATCAGCTCTCCAGGATTTATTTCCATTTTTTACTTTAAGACCCCCAACACCTCCTCTTCTGTAAGATGAACTCATTTGATCTTTAAGGGCTGTATTCTCTTCTTAGTTATTCTTTTAACCTTAAAATAATTTTAGAATCTTTTCGGATTCTCCTTAATTCTATTTGCCATGCAATTTCATGCCCCCTTTTTTCCCTCATGATTTCCTGGTGAAGTATACTCCGACTGCCCTTACACCCTTCTCAGGATTCACTCAATCCCAGCTGTCTATATCTGATGAATGCCCCCTTCGTTTTCTGGACAGGAGTTGCAATTTCCCTCATCATTGAGCTTTTCCCATGCCTTGCCCTTCACACAAACAGAAACATACCATCACTGAACTCTCATTGTCTCATTCTTAAAGGCCTCCCACTTGTCAGTCGTCCCTTTACCTGTGAATAACCTCCCCCAACCAACTTCTCAAAGTCTAATACCATCAAAACTGGCCACACTCCAATTTGAAACTTTCATTTTTAAATCAATTCTATCCTTTCTCATCATTATTATCAAACCAATAGAATTATGATCACTTTCCCTGAAGCGTGCCCCTACAGACACCTCAGTCACTTGTCCTGCCTTGATTCCCAACAGAAGGTCAAGTATTGTGAACTGTCCAGTAGGTCCATCCACATATTGAATAACAATATTTTCTTGTACAGACTTAACCAATTTCTCCACATTCCAAGATCTTAACACTACCCCAAACTCTGGTTGGAAAGTTAAAATTCCCTACCATTATCCTCTTTCCTTACAGATAGCAGAATCGCTTGTAATTTTCCCACTGACTATTAGGAGGCCCATTTTACAATCCCAGCAAGGTCATCACCTCTTTCTTATTTTTAAGTTTCATCCATATAACTTCACTGGGCAGTCTCCAAGAAATATCCTCTCTACATCCAGCTGTAATGTTCTTTCTAACCAAGAACACTCCTCCACCTCCTCTCTTGCTCCTCTGTCTATCCATTCTATAACATCTGTATCCTGGAACATTAAGTTGTCAGTCCTGTTCATCCCTGAGCCACATTCCTGTAATGGTAATGTTATCCTTGTCCCACATTCCCATCTATGCCCTATGTTCATCTGTCTCACATGTCAGGCCTCTTCCATCGAAGTAAATGCAGTTTAACGTTCTTACTTTGCTCTTGCCAAACTGTTGTCTGCCTTGACCCCGAGAATTGCTCACAGCATCTCACCTCAAACACTTCTCTTTTCTCACTATCTTGTTAGTTCCCACCATCCACCTTACTAATTTAAAACCTTCAGCATACTGCTAGCAAATTTCCCCACAAGAATATCGGTCCCCTTCCAAGTCAGGTCCCTCTTATATAGGTCATTTCTATCCCTGAAGAGATCCCAGTGATTGAAAAATGGGAATCCTAACCCCTGCAGCAGTTCCTCAGCTACACATTCGCTGCTCTATCTGACTGTTCCTAATCTCAATATTCCATTAGTTTTTAAACAAACCCCAACATGACATTTGCCATCTTTATTGACAGTTGAAATTAAAAGCTAACTTTTTGTGGTTCGGAGATGCAGACTCCCTGTAGATTTCTGAATTCAATCTCTACCTTGCCTGTTAAAATGCACAAGTTCACTGTTTATGTCTGTTCTCATTTATTTAATCCACATTACATTAATGTGCAAAACTCCTTGTTCACTTCCATCCTATCTGTATCGCTCCGCAAACTTCTTTTTGTGTCATACTCACCACTTGTCTCCGCTCCAATTTTTGTGTCATTCGCAAACTTGCCTACAATATACTCACTTTCCTCATCTAAGTCATCAAAATACTTTGTACATTTTTTTTGTCCCCCAGAACAGATTTATGTGGTCCTCCACACTTTGACATCCTGTAAAATAAAACACTTCATCAAACTTTTTGTATTGGGATTTCAAAAATCCTCTCTCCACGTTAATACAGTACCTCCAAAGCCAAGGCTCCTTTCTTATTCAGTAATCTTATGCATGGGTGCTATCAAACACCTTCAGAAAATCAAAACATATTACAATCACCGTTTCCTCCATTTTCTCCAAGAATTCCAATACATTTATCAGGCAAGATTTCCATTTTGTAAAGCCATTCCCAGTTTTCTGCTGGAACATCCTTTTTTAAAGACTCCACCATTTTTTTCAATAAATGATGTTAAACTAAGTAGCCTCAGTCAATCTTTTGTGTGCCTTAACTTTTTATGAGTGAAGGTGTTGGTTGAAGGATCTACTATCAGCCGTCACTTCCACCTGCTGGAGAAGCACTGTCATCTACTGTGAAAAACTCAACAAATTGTGTCTATGTTCATTTACTGAGAAAGCAATTCCACAAATGTTCTAGCTCATCACCTTCTGCTGGCGGTCCCAGATTTTACGAAGCTATTCATTGAAAGTCGACAAGGCTAATTAACATCAAATCAAGATCAATAATTGAGCAGAAATATCTCAATTCCTGGTCACGTATTTTTGTTCATCTCTTTTTAGGACATTAGCTTTGACAATGTGGAGACTGTATGGGTGGAGCTGTGAAATACCAAGGGACAAAAAACATTAGTGGGTGTCATAGACAGACCCCTAGACTGCAGTGGTCGTATCGGAATAGTATTAAACAGGAAATTAGCCAAGCATGTGATATGGAGACATCTGTGACCATGGGTGATTTTAATCTGCATCTAGATTGGACAAATCAAATTAGCCACAATGTCTTAGAGTAAAAATTCTTGGAGTACATACAGGATGGTTTTCTTAACCAATATGTGGATGAACCAACTAGAGAGCAGGCCATCTTAGACTGGGTACTGTATAATGAGAAGGGAATCATTGCCAATCTAGCTGCGTGAGACTCCTTGGGGATGAGTGACCATGACATGATACAACTTTTTTTATCAAGATGGAGAGTGAGCCAGCTGATTTGGAGACGAGGGTGCTGAATTTTAATAAAGGAAACTATGAAGATATATAAGGCATGAGTTGGCGTTGATAGATCAGTGAAAGTTGCTTAAAGGAGTGACAGTAGATAGGCATTGGCAAATATTCAAGGAAATCATGGGGGAACTGCAACAGCTATTTATTCCTGTCTGGTACAAAAGCAAAATGGGTAACAGGGCCAATCCATGGCTTATAAAGGAAATTAGATAGCATCCAATTGAAGGAAATGGGCCAAGAAAAATAACAGGTCTGATATTTGAGAGCAGTTTCGAATTCAGCAAAGAAGGACCAAGGGATTGATTAAGATGGGGAAAACACAGTACAAAAGAAAGTAAGCTTGCAGGGAACATGAAGACTGATGCTACAAGGTTCTACAGTACACGAAGAGAAAGAGATTGATGAAGACAAATGTTAGGTCCCTATAGATGGAAATTGGGGAAATGTATAACAAAGGACAACGAACAGCTGAGCAATTGTATACATCCTTTAGTTCTGTCTTCACAAAAACCGACAGTTATACAGGAGGTGGGTGAGGCTGCAGTTGGAGCATGTGTTCTGTTTTGGTCACCTTGCTCAGGGAAGGATGTTATTAAACTGGAAAGAGTGCAGAAGAAATTTATAAGGATGTTGCTCGCACTCAGTGTTATAAGGAGAGGCTGAACAAGCTTTTTCTTTTCTTGGCAGTCTAGGAGACTGAGAGGGGATCTTATAGAACTGTACAAAATTATGAGAGGCAGACACTCAGTCTTTTTTGTCTTGAAGAAGTTTTCCTCCTCTGTCTTTCCAATCTGCAGGCTCCCTGCCTCTATTCCTGATGAAGGGTTTTTGCCCGACACGTCGATTTTCCTGCTCCTCGGATGCTGCCTGACCTGCTGTGCTTTTCCAGCACCACTCTCATCTAGACTCTGGTTTCCAGCATCTGCAGTCCTTTTAACTAAATCAGACAGGCAGAGATTAGTGTCAGTGACTGTGAGGCTGGTTTATATCAGACTGGAGGAAACTGTTGTCACTGTCTGTGGGACAGGGTGAAATCAGACATGGGGAGACTTGTGTCTGTGGGGTGGTTTATATTCGACAGGGGGTGATTGGTGTCAGTGAGTGAGGGGCTGGTTTATATCTGACAGGAGGAGTTTGGTGAGGATGTTATAAAGCCAGAAAAGGATCACTTCATGTTTTAATTCTCTTTCAAGGCATACTGGGCACTCAAGGGTTAAACATTCCACTGTGAAACAGACTCACTACAGGATCAATTACAGAATAGACAGAACATCTCAGTAGGATAACTGAATCTTCGAGAAGGAATCCATTGCAGCCACACATGTGGATTCCTCTGCAGCTTCAGGCAACGGTATTTGTCCTCCCCAGCCAAGACTGATAGCCTTGGCCGCAACCCTGTTCAACTGCCTCCTGCTCCTATTATCTTGCTTCTCTCCGTATTAGCATAGGGATGTGAATTCCCCATTGAAAACAGGCAAAACCCTTCAGTTTTAATCTCTTCCCATTGACACATGATCATGAAGAATACGATAATCAGTTGTTATCGCAGGACATCAACATTCACCGGACCTTGTAAAATTATAATTGCCCATCTTAAACAATGTAACGACAGTCAACCATGTGGATTATAGACCTTTTGTATCACCACAAGTAGATACACAACTACTTTCAGGGACATGGAGAATCTCACGCTGCACTCCAATAATAAAGCATCTGCTGTTGTACTCAAACTTGTGTCGTCTGGATTTGTGGAACAAAATATAGATTAACAGCCTCACAATTCTATGTTTGATTTTTCATTTTCAATCAGGAAGTGTCTGCTTCACCTTCCCATATCTAACAAACCATCAGATTTCATCTCTGCAGCCTCAGATCCTCTCTGTAACCACAAATAAACACTGAGTGCCGAAGATATTTAGCAGGTGCAGAAGCATCTGCAGAGAGCGAGAACAGAGTTCAAATCCAGGTCTGACAGTGTGTCAGAATAAAGCTCAATCTTGTGGTACTGCCACATTGACAATTGTTAGTGCCAACACCTCAATCAAAGTCTCTTCATTGTCCTGTTTTTTATCGAATGGCAGTGGTCTACAGTGCAGAACGAGTCCCTTCAGCCCATTGATTCTGTGCCAGTCAAAAACAACCATCAAACTATGGTAACCTCATTTCTCAGCCCTCGGCCCATCACCTTGTATCAGGTAAAAACAATGACTGCAGATGCTGGAAACCAGAGTCTAGATTAGAGTGGTGCTGGAAAAGCCCAGCAAGTCAGGCAGCATCCAAGGAGCAGGAAAATTGACGTTTCGGGCAAACAGTACAGACTACAGATTCAAAAACACCAGCAACGGTTCTCCTTCAAGACCCATCACCTTGTATGTCTTGGCATTGCAAGTGCACATCTGAATACTTCTTCAATGATTTGAGAGCTTCTGTCTGTAATGCCCTTCCGGCAGTGAATTCAGTTTCTCACCACCCTCTGGGTGAAAGCCTTTTTCCTTCATTACACAGACCATGAGTATAGGAGTTAGGACATCATGTTGAGGTTGTACAGGCCTCTTTTAGAATACTGTGTCCAATTCTGGTCTCCCTGTTATAGGAGGGGTATTGTTAAACTGTTCAGAAAATATTTACAAGGATGTTGCCAGGACTGGATGGTTTGAGTTCGATGGAAAGGAGCTTGAAGGTTGAGGGGTGACCTTACAGAGGTGTATAATATAATAAGGAGCATATATAAGGTGAATGTCAGATGTCTTTTCCCTCGGGTGATAGACTTCAGGGTTTGTATATGAAGAGGAAGTGATTAGAGAGATATGGAACAAGTACAGGTAAATGGGACTAGGGTAAATTAGGATATCTGGTCAGCATGGATAAGTTGGGCCGAAGGATCTGTTTCTGTGCTGAAAGTCTCTATTACTCAATGACATGGTTGAGATGGATAAAATAATGAGGGGTGTTCATAAGGCAGATAGTGAGGAAATTTTCCCCTTGGACTAGGGAGCTTATTCCCCCCTAGACTTCAGCACTAGGGGACATACTTTTAAAGTGAGAGGAGAAAGATTTAAAAGGGAAATGAGGGTCAGCTTTTTCTACACAGAGAGTGGTTCGTGAGGAATTAATGGATGCGGGTACAGTTCCAATGTTTAAAAGGTATTTGGACAAACAGGAAAGTATTGAAGGGATATGGGCCAGGAGCAGGTGGTGGGACTAGTTTTGTTTGGGATTATGGGTAGCATGGACTTTGGGGGGAACCAAAAGGTCTGTTTCCATGCTGTATGACTTTATCACTGACATTCCCCTTAAGTCTCCTGCCCCTTACCTTAAATATCTGCACTGCCTTCCAGTCTTCACAACACTTGTCTTTATTGGTTCCTCCATCAAGGGGAATATTTCCTTACTGTCTACCCAATCAACACCGCTCATTATTTTGTACATCTCAGTGATCTCATAGAGTCAAACAGATGTACAACACAGAAACAGATCCTTCAACCCAACTCGTCCATGCCAACCTGATATCCAAAATTAACCTCGTCCCATTTACCAGCACTTGGCCCTCTAATCCCTTCCAGTTCAAATTAAAAATCACCCAACACCAGGTTATAATCCAACAGGTTTATTTGGAACCACTAGCTTTCCGAACACTGCTCCTTCATCAGGTGGTTGTGGAGTTTTCTTCTACCCCTCCCGATGTCTTTTATATGTTACTAGCCTTGTACTGGCCTGCACTTCCTCTTGCATACATGCACTGCCTGTTGCATGAAAACGTTGCCCCTTAGGACCCTTGTAAGTCTTTCCCCTCTCACCCTAAACCTATGCCCTCTAGTTCTGGACTCCCCCACCCCAGGGAAAAGACCTTGTCTATTTACCCTATCCATGCATCCATGACTTTATAAACCTCTAGAAGGTCACTCCTCAACCTTCGACACTCCAGGGAAACCAGTTCCAGCCTATTCAGCCTTTCCTGTAGTTCAAACCCTCCAACCCTGGCAACATCCTTGTAAATCTTTTCTGAACCCTTTCAAATTTCACAACATCCTGATGAAGGGCTTATGCTCGAAACGTCGAATTCTCTATCCTGAGATGCTGCCTAACCTGCTGTGCTTTGACAGCAACACATTTGCAGTATAGGAATCAGAGCAGAATTGCACACAATACTCCAAAGGTGGCCTAACCAATGTTCTCATACCGCCACAACATGACCTCCAAACTCCTTTACTCAATGCTCTGACTAATAAGGGAAAGTATATCAAATGCCTTCTTCACTATCCTATCTACCTGTGACTCCCCTCTCAATCTCTCTGGTCTAAGGAAAACGAACCAATCTTTCCAGTCGCTCTTCATAACTGAAACTCTCCAGCTCAGACAATATCTTTCCAAGTCTTGAGTGCTAACACATCCCTCCTTAAATGGGGATTCCAGAAATGCAGACAACAAGCTAGCTGTCCCCTAGCCAATGTTTTCGATAGTTCTAACAGAACTTCCCAGCTCAAACTCGGTGCTTAACAAGGAAAGGCGAGTTTATCACCTGAGCTGGTGTTTAAGTGACTGGGGGACATGCACAACAAGGTCCCTCTGATCTTCAGTGCTTCCCAGGGCCCTATAGTTCATCACGTATTCCCTTACCATGATTGCCCTCCTATGATCTAAGCCCATCTTCCTCACTGTTTGCCATCACACTGGTTTTCATATCATCCGTGAACTCACTGATCAATCCTCCAACTTTCAAGTGAAAGTTATTTCAATAAACCTAGAAACTGCGAGGTCCCAATACTGGCCTCTGCAAGATCCCACTGGGAGAAAGTGAGGACTGCAGGTGCTGGAGATCAGAGCTGAAAATCTGTTGCTGGAAAAGCGCAGTAGGTCAGGCAGTATCCAAGGAGCAGGAGAGTCGACGTTTCGGGCATGAGCCCTTCTTCAGGAATGAGGAAAGTGTGTCCATCAGGCTAAGATAAAAGGTAGGGAGGAGGGACTTGGGGGAGGTGCGTTGGAAATGCGATAGATGGAAGGAGGTCAAGGTGAGGGTGTTAGGCCAGAGTGGGGTGGGGGCGGAGAGGTCAGGAAGAAGATTGCAGATTAGGAGGCGGTGCTGAGTTCAAGGGATTTGACTGAGACAAGGTGGGGGGAGGGGAAATGAGGAAACTGGAGAAATCTAAGTTCATCCCTTGTGGTTGGAGTGTTCCTAGGAGGAAGATTAGGCGCTCTTCCTCCAGCCGTCATGTTGCTATGGTCTGGCGACAGAGGAGTCCAAGGACCTGCATGTCCTTGGTGGAGTGGGAGGGGGAGTTGAAGCGTTGAGCCACGGGGTGGTTGGGTTGTTTGGTCCGGGTGTTCCAGAGGTGTTCTCTGAAACGTTCCGCAAGTAGGCAGCCTGTCTTCCTAATATAGAGGAGGCCCCATCAGGTGCAGTGGATGCAGTAAATGATGTGTGTGGATGTGCAGGTGAATTTGTGGTGGATATGGAAGGCTCCCTTGGGCCTTTGAAGGAAGTAAGGGGGGAGGCAATTTTGCATCTCTTGCAGTTGCAGGGGAAGGTGCCGGGAGTGGAGGTTGGGTTGGTGGGGGGTGTGGACCTGACGAGGGAGTCACGGAGGGAATGGTCTTTTTAGAATGCTGATAGGGGAGGGGAGGGAAATATATCTCTGGTGGTGGGGTCTGTTTGGAGGTGGTGGAAATGACGACGGATGATACGATGTATATGGAGGTTAGTGGGGTGGTAGGTGAGGACCAGTGGGGTTCTGTCCTGGTGGCGATTGGAGGGGCGGGGCTCAAGGGCAGAGGAGCAGGAAGTGGAGGAGATGGGGTGGAGGTCATATTCGATCACGTCTGGGGAGATATTGCAGTCTTTGAAGAAGGAGGCCATCTGGGCTGTACGGTATTGGAACTGGTCCTCCTGGGAACAGATGCGGCGGAGACGAAGGAATTGGGAATATGGGATGGCGTTTTTACAGGGGGCAGGGTGGGAGGAGGCGTAGTCTAGGTAGTTGTGGGAGTCGGTCGGTTTATAGTAAATGTCCGCATTGATTCGGTTGCCTGAGATAGAAAGGGAAAGGTCTAGGAAGGGGAGGGAGGTGTCTGAGATGGTCCAGGTAAATTTGAGGTCGGTTGGTAAAGTGGATGAACTGTTCAACCTGCCTCCACGAGGCAGCGCCGATACAGTAATCAATGTAGCGGAGGAAAAGGTGGGGGGTGGTGCCAGTGTAGTTGCGGAAGATGGACTGTTCCACATATCCTACGAAGAGGCAGGCTTGGCTGGGGCCCATTCGGGTGCCCATGGCAACTCCTTTGGTTTGGAGGAAGTGGGAGTGTTGGAAAGAGAAGTTGTTCAGGGTGAGGACCAGTTCAGTCAGTCGAAGGAGGGTGTCAGTGGAAGGGTACTGGTTGGTACGGCGGGAAAGGAAGAAGCGGAGGGCTTTGAGGCCTTCATGATGGAAGATGGAGGTGTACAGGGACTGGATGTCCATGGTGAAGATAAGGCGTTGGGGACCGGGGAAGCGAAAATCATAGAGGAGGTGGAGGTCGTGGGTGGTGTCCCAAACGTAGGTGCGGAGTTCTTGGACTAAGGGGGACAGGACCATGTCGAGGTATGCAGAGATGAGTTCTCTGGGGCAGGAGCAGGCTGAGACAATGGGTTGGCCGGGGCAGTCAGGTTTGTGGATTTTGGGCAGGAGGTAGAAACGGGCGATGTGGGGTTGTGGGACTCTGAGTTTGGAGACGGTGGATGGGAGATCCCCTGAGGTGATGAGGTTATGGATGGTCTGGGAGATGATGGTTTGGTGGTTGGAGGTGGGGTCATGGTCAAGGGGGCAGTAGGAGGAGGTGTCCACAAGCTGGTGTTTAGCCTCAGCGGTGTAAAGGTCGGTGCGCCAAACTACTACCGCGCCTCCCTTGTCTGCCGGTTTGATGGTGAGGTTGGGGTTGGAGTGAAGGGAGTGGAGGGCTGCACGTTCTGAGGGTGAGAGGTTGGAGTGGGTGAGAGGGATGGAGAGGTTGAGGTGGTTAATGTCGCGGCGGCAGTTGGCTATGAAGTGATTGAGGGCAGGTAAGAGGCCAGCACAGGGTGTCCAGGTGGATGGGGTGTGTTGGAGGCGGGAGAAGGGGTCGTCAGAGGGTGGGCGAGAATCCTGGTTGAAGAAGTAGGCACGGAGGCGAAGCGGCAGAAGAATTGTTCGATGTCTCGCCGCGTGTTGAACTCGTTAATCCGAGAGCGTAGGGGAATGAAGGTGAGGCCTTGTACAGCTTGGGGAAGGTAGAAAGGGACAGTGGTAGCGTCTTTACCTCTGAGCTAGGAGATTCAGTTTCAAGTCCCACCTGGTCTAGAGGAATACCGTACCATCACTGAACAGGTTGGTTGAGAAACTATCTCCAAGGTGTTTTCTCCTCTCCTGAAATCCTGAATAGACATTCCAGCAACACCTCTGCACCTGAATGGCACTGTCTCTTCTCAATCTAATCTTTCTTCCTTCCATCCGAACCTCTTTTAGGAGATTTACAGCATTCACTTTACCCCAGGGAAGTGAGTTTTGCAGCTTTTAAAAACTTTTACGTTTGTGTCTTCACTGAAACAGCAGCAGGAATTTATCTTCTTGGATCACACACACACACACACACACACACACACACACACACACACGGACTGAACCCTGATCTCGGATGATGACCTCTGCAGGGAGACAGACATCAACTGTAAATAACCTCTTGGATCTTCCTGTACATCGACAGCATTGGTCTGTTTGGGTGCCTGCTTTTCTAAACTGTGTCTAAGCAACAAATGATGATAGATTCATAACAGTTTTCCTCCAATCCATGTTTAAGGCATGTGTTTGTGTTATTTTTCACTGAGTGTTGATATAATCTTCTAAAATGGGGAGTGGCTTCCATCTCAGATGACCACACCAGCGTGCCTTGGGGACCCTGAGGAAATGATTAGGGAAGTGTATCTGTACCATTCCACCTTCTGCACCCTGTACTGCCAGATAGTGCTCCCTCAGTATCTCAGAAAGCACCTCCTCTGTATGTTTATCGACAGAACATTCATGCCCTCAACACCTCAGAAAACAAACCTGTTCCCCCCTTGGACCGTGTTCATCCCCAAACCTGTTCTCGCTGTGGGGACCCACAGCCACCCCCAAGATTGGAGCCCAGGGCCCAGAACATTATTTGGGTCTCTGGATTGGTTATAGAATGTGGAAGCAGGCCATTCGGCCTATCAGGTTCACACTGACCTTCGGCAGAGCATCCCATCCCCCCACTCTATCCCTGGATCCCTTCATTTCCTCTGGCTAATCCACCGAGCCTGCACATCTTTGGACAGTGGGAGGGAACTGAAGCACCCAGAGGCTGACACGGGGAGAATGTGCAAACTCCACACAGACAGTCGCCCGAGGCTGGAATTGAACCCGGGTGGGGTGAGGCAACAGAGCTAACCACAGAGCCCCTGTGACAATCCCACTATCTCCTCCCTGTTGATGACCGTTTGATGTGTATACCCGGGGAGTATCTAACTTGTCTAGCGTTTATTTAAGAAAGATTAGGGAAAAGGACAATGCCTCCACAAGCTCAAGATGCTTGGTCCCCCTCTAAAAAATATTTATATGAGTTTCAAACAGAGACTTTATTCACAAAAAAAATGATGGACAAACATAGTAACTAAAGTTAGGTTCTGTACAGTCTTTACAACAAGTCTTTATGATGACATATATACTTCTCTTGGCTGATTAACTGAAATGTTAGATCTGAGCTGTTCCTTCTTAATTAACATCATAAAGTTACATTGATAAGGATCTTTGTGAAGTGCCGTAAATCTTTATCTGTTCCCCCATGCACCCGCGCCCTCCAAATACAATGCCTTACAAAGGCTTAAACCTGAGCTGAAAATGTGTTGCTGGAAAAGTGCAGCAGGTCAGGCAGCATCCAAGGAGCAGGAGAATTGACGGAAACATCGATTCTCCTGCTCCTTGGATGCTGCCTGACCTGCTGCGCTTTTCCAGCAACACATTTTCAGCTCTGATCTCCAACACTTGCAGTCCTCATTTTCTCCTAAAAGCCTTAAACCTGTTTGTCAACTTTCAACAGAAGCAACCTCAGGGCATGAACACAGACTGAGTTGCTCAGTCACACATGATTGATTGGGTCAGATCAAATTCTCAAGCAAACACCCGCACAGATTGCTGGGGAAATTCAGCAGATCAGACAGCAACGGTGAAGAGAGAGAGGAACAATTCACATTTCAAGTGACCCTTCCTCAAAACGGTCTGTTCTGAAGGAACTTTTCCGCAGAAATCACTGGATTGAAAGGTGAACTCTCTCTCTCTCTCCCTTCACAGATGCTGCCGGACATGCTTAGCTTCTTCAGCAATCTCTGTATTGATGGTTCAGGTTTCCAGCGCGTCTGTACAAGTTGATTTTAGTGTCGAATTCCCAAGCTTGCTCTATTATAGGGATTGGATTCCTCTGATACAGAGTTGGGGGGGGGGGTCTCAGTTCCCTCAGCTAACTGGTTCGTGATGCCAACATTGTTGGCTCAATTTCTATCATGTCTGAAATTACCATCAAGGCCCCAACTTCTCCACCTCGCCCCTCCCCTGAGGTGTGTAACCCACCAGTCCTCTCTCTCTGACAAGAAAGCAGCTCTCGGGTCCTCCTGGTCTACAATAACTTCCCAACTTTAAAAAGGCACTCCAGTAAGAGAGCTCTTTACATGGTTCAGGTCAAAATCCTGGAGTTCACTCCCTAACATCAACGTGGGACACCAAGGGCTATAGCAGGAGAACACAGCTCACCCCCACCCTCCAGGCAACTGGATGGTGTGGTAATCTCATGCAAGTGAAATTTGCAAGTAACCTTTATTACAAGGTGACGGTGGATGGTCACTAAGACTGTTTCTTTCCCTCTGTTCAAATCAGCGGAACGGAGAACCAAAGGATGGGGTGAAAATGACAGTGATAGCATTTCGTAGGTTGGTGTTTGTTTGAGGTTGCATCATCTCTATGAATGTTTGAACACTTATTCAAGGGCATGCAGTTAGCTGCCAGAGGATATGGTGGGGGCTGGTACAATTGCGACATTTAAAAGGCATCAGGATGAGTATGTGAATAGGAAGGGTTTAGAGGGATATCAGCCAAGTGTTAGCAAATGGAACTAAATTAAGTTGGATATCTGGTTGGCATGAATAAGTTGGGCCGAAGGGCCTGTTTCCATGCTGTGCATCTCTCTGAATAGACTGTTGCAGAGTTTCAGACAGGGCTTGGATTGTGTGTCTCTCTCATACTTTCTCAGAATCTGCAAACACAATGTCTCCATATTTCCACAAAACATTAAGAAAGAGAAAAAAAAGGTCAGTACTGAGGGAGTGCCACACTGTTGGAGGGTCAGTGATACGTTAGTGTTGCACTATCAGAGGATCTGTACTGAAGAAAAGCTGCACTGTCAGATTGTCAATACTGAAGGATTGCTGGACTGTCAGAGGGTCAGTTAGGATGGAGTGCTGCACTGTCAGAGGGTCAGTACTGAGGGAGTGCTGCACTGTCAGAGAATCAGTATTGAGGGAGTGCTGCACTGTCTGAGTGTCAGTCCCAAGGAAAGGCCACACTGTCAGAGGTCAGTAACGAGGGAGGACCGCACTGTCAGTGGGTCATTACTGAGTGAGTGCTGTACTGTCAGAGGGTCAGTACTGAGTGAGTGCTGTACTGTCAGAGGGTCTGTACTGATGGAGTGCCGCACTGTCAGAGGATCAGTCCTGAGGGTGCGCTACACTGTCAGAGGGTCAGTACAAAACGAGCACTGCACTGTCAGAGGGTCAGTACTGAGGGAGTGCTTCACTGTCAGAGATTCAGCATAGATGGAGTGCTGCACTGTCAGAGGGTCAGTACTGAGGGAGTGCTGCACTGTCAGAGGGTCAGTACTGAGGGAAAGTTGCACTGTCAGAGGGTCAGTACTGAGGGAAAGTTGCACTGTCAGAATGTCAGTACCGAGGGAGTGCTGTACTGTCAGGGAGTGAGTGCTTAGGCAGTGCTGCACTGTGAGAGGGTCTGTAATGAGGGAGTGTTGCACTGGCAGAAGGTCATCATGCAGTGAGCACTCCACTGTCAGAGGGTCATTGCTGAGGGAGTGCCACTCTGTGGAGAGTGAGTACTAAGTTAATGTTGCAGTCGGAGGATCAGTAAATAGGCAAACCTGCACTATCAGAGGATCAGTACTGGGGGGCGCAACACTGCCGGACCTTCAGTACTGAGGGAGTGCTGCACTGTCAACGGGTCAGAGCAAAATGAGCGCTGCACTGTTGCAAGGTCATTACTGTGGGAGCACAACATTATCGGAGCATAAGTACTGAGGGAGCACTAAATTGTCAGAAGAACAGTATTGAGAGAATTCCACCCTGTCAGAGGTGCTGTAGTGAGGAAGTGCTGCATTATCAGAGGGTCAGTATTGAGGGAGCACTATTGAGGGAATGCCACCCTGTCAGAGGTTCTGTAGTGAGGGAGTGCGACACTGTCAAAGGGTCAGTACAGAGGGAGTGCAATACTGTCAAGGGTCAGTGCTGAGGAGGCGCTGCACTGTCAGAGGGTCAGTACTGAGTGAGTGCTGCACTGTTAGAGGGTCAGTACTGAGGGAAAGTTGCACTGTCAGAGGGTCAGTACTGAGGGAAAGTTGCACTGTCAGAATGTCAGTACCGAGGGAGTGCTGTACTGTCAGGGAGTGAGTGCTTAGGCAGTGCTGCACTGTGAGAGGGTCTGTAATGAGGGAGTGTTGCACTGGCAGAAGGTCATCATGCAGTGAGCACTCCACTGTCAGAGGGTCATTGCTGAGGGAGTGCCACTCTGTGGAGAGTGAGTACTAAGTTAATGTTGCAGTCGGAGGATCAGTAAATAGGCAAACCTGCACTATCAGAGGATCAGTACTGGGGGGCGCAACACTGCCGGACCTTCAGTACTGAGGGAGTGCTGCACTGTCAACGGGTCAGAGCAAAATGAGCGCTGCACTGTTGCAAGGTCATTACTGTGGGAGCACAACATTATCGGAGCATAAGTACTGAGGGAGCACTAAATTGTCAGAAGAACAGTATTGAGAGAATTCCACCCTGTCAGAGGTGCTGTAGTGAGGAAGTGCTGCATTATCAGAGGGTCAGTATTGAGGGAGCACTATTGAGGGAATGCCACCCTGTCAGAGGTTCTGTAGTGAGGGAGTGCGACACTGTCAAAGGGTCAGTACAGAGGGAGTGCAATACTGTCAAGGGTCAGTGCTGAGGAGGCGCTGCACTGTCAGAGGGTCAGTACTGAGTGAGTGCTGCACTGTTAGAGGGTCAGTACTGTGGGTCCATTGGAATGTCAGAGGGTGAGAATAGATGGAATACCGCACTGTCAGAGTTTCATTACAGTGCAGTGCCACACTGTCAGAGAGTCACTACTGGGGGAGTGCTTCACTGTCAGAGGGGCAGTACCGAGAGAGTGTCACACTGTTGGAAGGTCAGTACTGAGGGAGTGGCACACTGTCAGGGAGTGAGTAATGAGGGAGTGCCACACTGTTGGTTGGTCAGTACTGTGGGTGTATCGGAATGTCGGAGGGTCAGAAGGGAGGGAATACCGCACTGTCAGAGTTTCATTACAGTGCAGTGCCAAACTGTTACTACGGGGGGGAGTGCTTCTCTGACAGAGGGGCAGTACTGAGAGAGTGTCACACTGTCAGAGGGTCAGTACGAATGGAGTGCTGCACTCTCGGAGTGTCAGAAGTGAGGGAACTCCACGCTGTCAGAGTGTCAGCATAGACAGAGTGCTGCACTGTCAGAGGATCAGTACTGAGTGTGTGCTGCACTGTTAGAAGGTCAGTACTGGGGGAGTGCAGCACTGTCAGAGGTTCAGTATGTGGGAGTGCAACACAATTAAAGTGTCAGTACTGAGGGAGTGCTGCATTGGCAGAGGGTCAGAACTGACAAAACACCGCACTGTCAGAGGGTCAGTACTGAGGGCGTTCTGCACTGTCAGAATGTCAGTACTAAGGGAATGCCGCACTGTCGGAAGGTCAGCACCGAGGGAGGTCCACATTGTCTGAGGGTCTTCACTGAATGAGTACTGCAATGTCAGTGGGTCAGTACTCAGGAAAAGCTGCACTGTCAGAGGTTCTTTAATGGAAGAGTGCTGCACTGTCAGAGGGTCAATACCAAGGGAGTGCTGCAATGTCAGAGGGTCAGTACTGACGGAGTGCTGCAACATGAGAGGATCAGTACTGAGGAGCACTCCACTGTCAGAGGGTCTGTACTGAGGGAGCACTATACTGTGAAAGAGTCAGTACCGAGGGAATGCTGCACTGTCAAAGGGTCAGTACCAAGGGAGTGCTGCACTGTCAGAGGGTCAGTACTGAGGGAGTGCTGCACTGTCAGAGAATCAGTATTGAGGGAGTGCTGCACTGTCTGAGTGTCAGTCCCAAGGAAAGGCCACACTGTCAGAGGTCAGTAACGAGGGAGGACCGCACTGTCAGTGGGTCATTACTGAGTGAGTGCTGTACTGTCAGAGGGTCTGTACTGATGGAGTGCCGCACTGTCAGAGGATCAGTCCTGAGGGTGCGCTACACTGTCAGAGGGTCAGTACAAAACGAGCACTGCACTGTCAGAGGGTCAGTACTGAGGGAGTGCTTCACTGTCAGAGATTCAGCATAGATGGAGTGCTGCACTGTCAGAGGGTCAGTACTGAGTGTGTGCTGCACTGTCAAAGGGTCAGTGCCAAGGGAGTGCTGCAGTGTCAGAGCGTTAGTACTGAGGGAGTGCTGCACTGTCAGAGGGTCAGTACTGAGGGAGTGCTGCATTGCCAGAGGTTCAGTGTCAAAGGCACACCGCACTGTCAGAGGTTCAGTACTGAGGGAGTGCTTCACTGTCAGGGATTCAGCATAGATAGAGTGCTGCACTATCAGAGGGTCAGTACTGAGTGTGTGCTGCACTGTTGAAGGGTCAGTACTGAGGGAGTGCTGCACTGTCAGAGGGTCAGTGCCAAAGACACACCGCATTGTCGGAGGTTCAGAACTGAGGGAGTGCTCACTCTGCGAGAGCAATGATGAGGGAGGGCCACATTGTCAGCCGGTCAGTACTGAGGGAGTTCTGCACTGTCAGAGGGTCAGTACTGAGGGAGTTCTGCACTATCAGAGGGTCAGTACTGAGGTAACGTCGCACTGTCCGAAGTTCAGTCTGGAGGGAGTGCCGCACTGTCAGAGGCTCAGTGCTGAGGGACTGTTGCACTGTCAGAGGGTCGGTATGGAGTGAGTGCTATGCTGTCAGAGGGTCTGTACCAAAGGAGTGTCACAATGTCACAGGATCAGTCCTGGGGGAGTGCCACACTGTCGGAGGGTCTGTACTGATGGAGCACTGTACTGTCAGAACATCAGTACTGAGTGTGCACGATATTGTCAGAGGGTCAGGACTGAGGGAAAGCTGCACTGTCAGAGGAGCAGTACTAATAGATTGCTACACTGTCAGCGGGTCAGCACCAAGTGAGCGCTGCATCGTAAGAGGGTCTGTATTGAGAGAGTGCTGCGCTGTCAGAGGGTCTGGACAGAGGGAGCGCTATACTGTCAGAGGGTCGGTACTGAGGGAGTGCTGCACTGTCTGAGTGTCAGTCCAGGGGAAGGCCACACTGTCAGAGCGTCAGTAATGTGGGAGAACCGCGCAGTCGGTAGGTCGGTAATGAGGGAGTATCGCATCGTCAGAAGATCAGTCCTGAGGGCATGCTACACTGAGAGAGAGTCAGCACAAAACGAGCACTGCACTTTTGGAGGGTCATTACTCAGGGAGAAAACACTGTCAGAGAGTCAGTGCAGAAGGAGTGCTGCACTGTCAGAGGGTCAGTACTGAGGGAGCACTGCACCGTCAAAGGTCAGTACTGAGGATGTGCTGCATTGTCAGAGGGTCAGTACTGAGGGAGTGCTGCACTGTCAGAGGGTCAGTACTGAGGGAGCGCTGCACCGTCAAAGGTCAGTACTGAGGGAGTGCTGTACTGTCAGAGGGTCAGTACTGAGGGAGCACTGCACCGTCAAAGGTCAGTACTGAGGATGTGCTGCACTGTCAGAGGGTCAGTACTGAGGGAGTGCTGCACTGTCAGAGGGTCAGTACTAAGGGAGTGTTGCACTGTCAGAGGTTCAGTACTGAGGGAGCGGTGCACTGTCAGAGGGTCAGTACTGAGAGTGTGGCACACTATTGGAGAGTCAATACTCAGGGAGCACCACGCAATCAAGGGGTCAGTACGGAGACAGTGCCTCACTGTTGGAGTGTCAGTACTGAGAGAATTCCTCACTGTCAGAGGGTCAGTGTGGGGCAGTGCCGCATTGTCACTGACTTTCCAAAATGTGGCACACCCACAGTACTGATCCTCTGACAGATCGCCATACACTCAGTGCTGAGGGAGTGCCACACTTTTGGAAAGACAGTATTGAGGGAGTGGTGCACTGCCAGAGGGTCAGTCCAAAGGATGTGCCAAACTATCGGAGGAGAGTACTGAGGGAGCACTGCACTGTCAAAGGGTGAGAAGTGAAGGAATGCACACTGTCAGTGGGTCAGTACTGAGGGAGTACCGCATTGCCAGAGGATCAGTATTGAGGGAGTGTTACACTGTCAGAGGTCAGTACTGAGGGAGTGCTGCACTGTCAGAGAGTCAGCACAGAGGGAGTGCTGCACTGTCAGAGGGTCAGCACAGAGGGAGTGCTGCATTGTCAGAGTGCCGTACAGAGGAAGTGCTGCACTGTCGGAGGGTCACACAGAGGTCTGTACTGAGGGAGTGTCACACTGTCAGAGGTTAAGTCCTCAATGAATGCCACCTTGCCAGAGGGTCAGTACTGAGGGAGTATTGCACCATCAGAGGGTCAGTACTGAGGGACCGCTACATTGCCAGAGTGATAGTACTGAGGGAGTACTGTACTGTCAAAGGTTCAGGACTGAGGGAGTGCTGCACTGTCAGAGGTGCAGGACAGAGGGTGTTGTCGCACTGTCGGTGTCAGTACTGATAGAATGCCGCACTGTTGGAGTGTCATCACTGACGAAGGGCCGCACTGTCAGGAGTTTAGTACTGAGGGAGGGCCGCACTGTCAGGAGTTTAGTTCTGAGGGAGGGCCGCACTGTCAGGAGTTTAGTACTGAGGGAGGGCTGCACTGTCAGGAGTTTAGTTCTGAGGGAAGGCCGCACTGTCAGGAGTTTAGTTCTGAGGGAGGGCCGCACTGTCAGGAGTTTAGTACTGAGGGAGTGCCGCACTGTCAGGAGTTTAATACTGAGGGAGGGCTGCACTGTCAGGAGTTTAGTACTGAGGGAGTGCCGCACTGTCAGGAGTTTAATACTGAGGGAGGGCTGCACTGTCGGAAGGACAGCACTCAGGTAGTGCAGCACTATCAAAGGGTCAGTACTGAGTGAGTGGTGCACTATCAGAGGGTCAGTACTGTAGGTGTGTTGCAATGTCAGCAGTTTATTACTGTGGGAGTTCCACACTGTCAGAGGATCAATGGTGACAGAGCTCCGTACTGTCAGTGGGTCAGTACTGAGGGAGTGCTGCACTGTCATAGGGTCAGTACTGAGTGAGCACTACTGTTTCAATTAGTCAGTACTGAGAGAGTGTCAGTACTGAGGGAGTGCCTCACTGTTGGAGGGTCAGTACTGCTGGAGCACTGCACTGTCAGAAGATCAGGACTGAATGTGCGCTCCATTGTCAGAGGATCAGTATTGAGGGAGCATTGCACTGCCAGAGGTTAGGACTGACAGAATGCACCAATGCCAGAGGGTCAGTACTGAGGGAACGCTGCAATGTCATCTGACATCTGTCCTATATCTATCATCCCTAAAGTTAAAGCTATGCCCCCTCATACTCGCCATCACCATACTTGGATAAAGGTTCTCCCTTCCACTCTGCCTAACCCTCTGATTATCTTATATGTCTCTATTAAGTCACCTCTCAACCTTCTTCTCTCTAACGAAAACAGCATCACGTCCCTCAGCCTTTCCTCGAAAGACCTTCCCTCCATACTAGGCAACACCCTCGTGAATCCCCTCTGCACCCTTTCCAAAGCTTCCACATCCGTCTTATAATGTGGTGACCAGAACTGTACACAATATTCCAAGTGCAGCCGCACCAGAGCTTTGTACAGCTGTAGTATAACCTCATGGTTCCGGAACTCGATCCCTCTATTAATAAAAGCTAAAACACTGTATGCCTCCTTAACAACCCTGTCAACCTGGGTGGCAACTTTCAAGGACCTGTGTACCTGGACACCGAGGTGTCTCTGCTCATCTACACTGCCAAGAATCTTACCATAAGTCCAGTACTTTGCATTCCGGTTACTCTGACCAAAGTGAATCACCTCAGACTTGTCCGCAATAAACTCCACTTGCCACCTCTCTGCCCAGCTCTGCAGCTTATCTATGTCTCTCTGTAACAACAACATCCTTCGTCGCTATCCACAACTCCACCGACCTTAGTGTCATCTGCAAATTTACTAACCCACCCTTCTACACCCTCATCCAGGTCGTTTATAAAAAAGACGAACAGCAGTGGACCCAACACCGACCCTTGCAGTACATGACTGGTAACTGGACTCTAGGATGAACATTTCCCATCAACCATCACTCTCTGTCTTCTTTCAGCAAGCCAATTACTGATCCAAACTGCTAAATCTCCCACAATCCCATTCCTCTGCATTTTGTACAATAGCCTACAGTGGGGAACCTTATCAAACGCCTTGCTGAAATCAATATACGCCACGTCAACCAATTTAATCTCATCTACCTGTTTGGTCACCTTCTCAAAGAACTCAATAAGGTTTGTGAGGCACGACCTACCCTTCACAAAACCGTGCAGACTATCCGTAATCAAATTATTCTTTTCTAGATGATTATACATCTTATCTCTTATAACCTTTTCCAACAACTGAAGTAAGACTCACTGGTCTATAATTACCAGGTCTACTCCCTTTCTTGAACAGGGGAACCACATTTGCTATCCTCCAGTCCTCAGGCACTATTCCTATAGACAATGATGATTTGAAGATCAATGCCAAAGGCTCAACAATCTCCTCCCTGGCTTCCCAGAGAATCCTAGGATAAATCCCATCATCAGGCCCAGTAGACTTATCTATTTTCACATTCTGCAGGATTTCCAATACCTCTTCCTTGTGAACCTCAATCTCACCTAGTCAAGTAGCCTGTATCTCAGTAATCTCCTCGATAACACTGTCTTTTTCTAGAGTGAATACTGTCGAAAAATATTCATTTAGTGCTTCCCCTATCTCATCTGACTCCACACACAACTTCCCACTATTATCCTTGATTGGCCCTAATCTTACTCTTGTCATTCTTTTATTCCTTAAATACCTATAGAAAGCCTTAGGGTTTACCGTGATCCTATCCTCCAACAACTTCTCATGTCTCCACCTGGCTCTGCCGAGCTCTCTCTTTAGGTCTTCCCTGTCTACCATGTAACCCTCAAGTGCCCTGCCTGAGCGTTCACATCTCATCCTAACTTAAGCCTTCTCCTTCCTCTTGACCAGAGATTCCACTTCCTTCGTAAACCACGGCTCTTGCGCTCTACAGCTTCCTCCCTGCCTGACAGGTACATATTTATCTAGGACACACAGGAGCCTTTCCTTGAACAAGCTCCACATTTCTAATGTGCCCATCCCCTGCAGTTTCTTTCCCCATCCTATGCTTCCTAAACCTTGCCTAATCGCATTGTAATTGCCTTTCCCCCAGCTGTAACTCTTGCCCAGTGGTATACACCTATCCCTTTCTATCACTAAAATAAACACAACAGAATTGTGATCGCTATCACCAAAGTGCTCACCTCCTTCCAAGTCTAACACCTGACCTGGCTCAATACCCAGTACCAAATCTAATATGGCTTCGCCCCTTACTGGCCTGTCTACTGTGTCAGGAAGCCCTCCTGCACACACTGGACAAAAACTGACCCATCTATAGGACTGGTACTGTAGTGTTTCCAGCCAATATTTGGAAAGTTGAAGTCCCCCGTGACCACTCCCCTGTCTCTCTCACTCCTATCGAGAATCATCTTTGCTATCCTTTCCTCTACAACTCTGGAACTATTCAGAGGGATGGGCTATCAAAGCTGGCCAAGCCAGTGACACTCACATCACAGAAAATGAATATTAAAAAAAAGAATGCCTGCAAGATTAAAACAGCTCCACACTGTCCGAACTGCCATCTCTGCCTCTTCTTATTGAGGAAGACAAAAGAATCTCACCTTGCCTTTCCCATGCTCACCTTTCTCACCAAAGCCCAATATTCACCCCGGCCCTCACTTATACCAACCAGCAGCACTGCCACCACCAACACAGCAGCCCCTCTCAAAACGTCTTGTCAGTAAATTTTTATTAACTGGTTACTTCAATTACAATGCAATCTCTACAATCAGACTCAGTACCATTTAGGTGACAACCAATTTTCTAACAGATTTTCTCGATCTCTCTCCTTTTTGGTTACAGGGAGGGAGGGAGGGAGGTGGAAACACGAAAGTGATGTAAGATATATGTACAACAGTGAGACAGGAAAGCTAGTATGGCTCATGTTGACTCTCAGACACCGCAGAGTGAAGCAACACATTTACTGCATAATAAACATAACATTTCATCCCAATCACACCCAGTGTGACAGAAATAAAATGTGGATCGGTTGGACAGGTTGGGTTTGTTTCAGCTGGAGTTTGGGAGAGTGAGGGGTGACATCACTGAAGTGTCTAAGATCCTGAATGGTTTGATAAGGAGGATGTGGAAAGGAAGTTCCCTCTTGTGGGCCAATCCTGAACGAGAGGGAACTGCTTTAAAATTGTGTTCACCCTCTCAGGACAGAGATGAGGAGACTTGTTTCCAATCAGAGGGCAGTGCAACTTTGGAACTCTCTGCCCCAGAAGGTGGGCTCACTGAGTATTTTAAGACACAGGCTGATAGATTCTTGTTCAGGGATGTTGGGGGGAGATGGAATACAAATCACAAACAGATCAGGCCTGGTCGTATTGAACGATGGAGCAGGCTCGAGGGGCCGAATGGTCACCGTCTGCTTCTTTCCCACATGATCCAAGGACTGAGCGCTTTGTTCAAAATTCATTCACTGGGATGTAGGTGCCACTGGCTGTGGGCAGCATTTATTACCCAGAGGGCAGGTAAGAGCCAACCACATTGGTGTGGGTCAGGAGTCACATGTAGGCCAGATCAAGTAAGGATGGCAGCTTCCTTCCCTAAAGGGCATCAGTGACTCTGATGGGTTTTTCCTGACAATTAAGAATAATTTCATCAATAGGCTTATAATTCTAGATTTGTATTGAATTCGAATTCCACATCTGTCGTGATGGGATTCGAATCAGGGTCGCCAGAACATTACCTGGAGCTCTGGATTAACAGTTCAGCAATGATACCACGGGACAGTTACCGATCTACAAAGAGACAGTTTTAGTGGTGGAAACCAAAACCTTGATCAAACAGGTAGAAATTAAGGAGAGCCTATAGAATGGAGGAGAATTGAAGGGAATGGGGGAAGAGAATGACCAAGTTTAGGTTCAAGGCAGCTGAAATTAAAGCCATCAACAGGGAGGAGAATAAAATAAGAAACTGTCATGCAGCTGGAATTGGATAAGTGCAGATCCCTCAGGGAGGTGTGGAACTACGCAGGGAGGACAGGGTGAAGGCACGGGTAGGTTTAAAAGCAGTGAACCAAATTTTGAAATTTTCTTCATGAACATAATATAGATCAGGATAAAACTGAAATAGGTGTCTAACACAACTTGCTGCAAGGACACAGTGAATAGAATCTGAGGTGATCATGAGAATATGGAGGTAGAATGTGGGAGACAAGCTGGGACTGTATTGGATTCGTCATGGTGAGAGGGAACAAATGCTGGATACAGGGTTTCAGCAGCTGATGGACTGACACTGAGGTGAGTCATCGGAAACTGAGCAAGTGACCACCATCTAATAGGACAGAGAAACTGATCCATCAGCCTGAAGCTAACTGACCACGTGGCTGTCAGTGACTCCAACACAAGTGAATGGAAACATTGCTCAGAGCCTGTTTCTGTAACATTCAACACAACCAGGAAATAAAAGTGAATAATTAGCTGCAAACAAGGCCAGTGCTCTGTTAGAGTCAAAATCACTCAATGTTCAGTTAGTGACCATTATTGACTCACAGAATATTCTAACCCGCAGAATCACAGTAAAAGGGGAAAGTAAACAACATTCTTGGCAAAGACATAATGAACCAACTGCTTGTATAAAAACAGCTCAGAACAAAGGGGCTGAATCCTCCACAAACTGACAAACACAGATACCATCAGATTTATAGATAGAGATTGGAATTCTTTAGAAAAACCCTTCCCTGTTGATGGTGTGTGGGAGAAACCATTCTCAGTGAGAACTGCCACTTAATTTCCTTTGAAAGGAATCTCTGTTTCCCCTCAGAAAGGCAGGTGTGTCGCTCACTTACAGACTGACTTACAGACAAAGGAAACCTGAACTGAGACTCGTAGGTTAATTAAGCTATCAGTGACAGTCCATTGCACACAACAAAAGCTTAGACCACAACAGATTCTAGTGAAACCAACAATGCAACGAAAAAGGTGAAATAGTCTCTATAATCATGCAGCCTCTCTCAATCAAATAATATCAGTCAACTTCCAAACATTTTAAAACTATTAATACCAATGTATACATGTTTATTTCCATTCCTAATTTACTCCAAAAAATATACCTGGTTATTCTCTTTAAAATATATTTTAAATGGTCAGTTCATAATCACAGAGTAAAAAATGAGGTCTGCAGATGCTGGAGATCACAGCTGCAAATGTGTTGCTGGTCAAAGCACAGCAGGCCAGGCAGCATCTCAGGAATAGAGAATTCGACGTTTCGAGCACAAGCCCTTCATCAGGAACAAGGGCTTGTGCTCGAAACGTCGAATTCTCTATTCCTGAGATGCTGCCTGGACTGCTGTGCTTTGACCAGCAACACATTTGCAGCAGTTCATAATCACAATTCATTTCCAATTATTCTTAGTGCAAAGAAATTTGCAAACTAAAATAGTTCTCAAGTCAATAATGACACTGGAAACATTGTTATGTAGTTCAACCATATTTCGAAATATTGTTTTGGTTCATTATTGCAGTGAAGCTAAAATTAAAATCTATTTATTTTCTCTGATATCCTTCCATTACTTTATTCCGTAATAATAATGCATGACATAATGGGTGACAAGCATTAAAATGATGTTGAGGGGGATCCAAGATGGCGGCGACCCAGCAAGTCTGAGTCTATAGTGCTCTTCCCAAGACTTGGGTAAAGTGGGTCACCCACCCCCACCACACTCACCAAATCATTCATAATAGCTGTTAACTTTAAATAGTTGCTTAGTATTATATTTAAATAGTCTAATTAGATTAGATTACTTACAGTGTGGAAACAGGCCCTTCGGCCCAACAAGTCCACACCGACCCGCTGAAGCGCAACCCACCCATACCCCTACATATACCCTTACCTAACACTACGGGCAATTTAGCATGGCCAATTCACCTGACCCGCACATCTTTGGACTGTGGGAGGAAACTGGAGCACCTGGAGGAAACCCACGCAGACACGGGGAGAACGTGCAAACTCCACACAGTCAGTCACCTGAGGCGGGAATTGAACCCAGGTCCCTGGCGCTGTGAGGCAGCAGTGCTAACCACTGTGCCACCGTGCCGCCCTAATATTTAGTAAAAATGACCAAAGGGAAGGGAGCCCGCAGCTCTCAACAAGCAGGACCCCCGCCCCCACCCTCTCCCGCGTCAGCTGCAGCAGAGGCATCCACAGCCGCCCCGGGGGACTTACCGACGGTAACAAGCCTTTTGGAGATGATTACCAAGCTGGACGCGAAGATTGATGCCTTCATCGAGGAGTCCCGACATCACTGGGAATCACTCTCGGTCGAGCTGCAGAAGCACGGCCGAGATATCCAGGAACTGGAGCGCCGAGTCGGAGGGGCGGAGTTAAAGGCCGCGACCTCGGAGACGGCAGCTCAATCGGCCGCAGATCAGGTCCGGACTCTCGAGCAGCGAGTCCGGACCTTAGAAAATCATATTGACGACCTCGATAATCGAGGTCGTCGAAAAAATATTCGGTTGCTGGGTCTTCCCGAACAGGAAGAGGAAGGCCAGCTTACAGCATTCCTGGAGCAGTGGCTGCCACAGCTTTTAAATCTGCATGCTGGATCAGGCCAGGTAAGGGTGGAATGGGCCTACCGGGTCGCAATACGGGGGCCCGGCTCAAACCAGCGCCCACGCCCGGTCCTGTTCCAGCTGCAGAGCTATAGGGAGAGGCAGATGCTCCTAGAAGCCTCAAGAAATCTCGGAAAAGACCCCCAAGCCATGATCTATAAAGGATCCAAGATCATGCTATTTCAGGATTTTTCCCCAGCTCTGGTCCGAAAGAGGAAGGCATTCGATGAGGTGAAGAAGCGTTTAAGGGACTTAAATACTCAGTACTCTTTACGCTATCCAGCGATGCTACGTTTTAACCACGAAGGATCCATATATAACTTCAGTTCACCAGAGAAGGCTAAGGAATTCTTGGACTCTCTTAAATAAACTGTAAGAGATTGTGGATGCTGGTTTGCCTTTCCCCCCACTTTGGTCTATATTCCCCCCCCTTTTTTTTCTTCTCTCCTTTTTTTGACCTCAGTGTTTAATATTATCATGGGGGGGACGGGGAGAGGGATTTGATTTTCTCCCCCCCCCCCACTTGGTTTGTTTTCTTTTATTACTTTATGTATATATGTGGGTATGTATATATACGTTGGGGCGATTGGTTAATGTTGGTGGGGGGAGGTGGTTATATTATTCGATTTTACCTGTGTCTTTAGGAGCAGGGTTGTTTTTCCCCTATTATTTTGTATTATTATATCTAATTATTACTTGTTGAGATTGTAATTTTATAGTTATATATTTATATACAGTATTAACATTCTCAAATATATCCAGGTGTTGGTGTGGGCAGGGGTAGGGTGCTCACTGTTAACTCTAGCTTTGTATTATATTTGAATTCTCCTCATTTTATTGAGGAGCACCTGGGTCAAGGGTGGGGCATTGGTTGAGAGAGGATAAGATGGACTTTTGGAGAGGAAGTAATGCTCCCTGGGAACAAGGGGGAAAATCTCCATTTAGGTACTTTTTATATTTTTTTTATTTAGAAATAGTTTTTTATTATATTGTTGTGAGTGTAATAGAGAGCCTTTATTTTTGTAAATTTTATATGCTCCATGCTCGGGATGTTCCAGATAGGGTTTCCTCTCCCAAGGGGTCTCGGATCTGCCCAGATGATTATGGTTGATCAGTCGGTTAAGTGGTGCACCTGGAATGTCAAGGGGAGTAATTCGCCAGTCAAAAGGAAGAAAATATTATCAAATCTTAAGAAGGAAAGAGTTGATATAGCTCTCCTACAAGAGACACACCTGTCGGATAAAGAACATTTAAAATTACGGCAGGGCGGATTTGATCAGGCCTTTTTCTCTTCTTTTAGCTCAAAAAGTAGGGGAGTTGTTATTCTTGTTCGGAAGAATTTCCCTTTCAAAATTCTAAATCAGATAAAAGATGAATTTGGACGATATATTTTGATTAAAGCCCTTGTAAATGGAGAGGAATATGGGATTCTAAATTTGTACTGCCCCCTGGCACACCCCTCTAAATTTATAACGGAAGCTTTTTCAAAATTGATGGCCTTTGGTGCCCGTCATACAATTATAGGGGGAGACTTTAATTGTATTATGGATCCGGAAATAGATAGGATCCCCAAGAGTGCTGCCGGAGTATCTCCCAGATCTAGACAATTGGCGGATCTGAATAAAGAATTAGGATTGGTAGATGTATAGAGATGTCTTCATCCACAGGGTAGAGATTTTTCTTTCTACTCTAATCCACATAAATGTCATACAAGAATTGATATGTTTTTTGCCCCATCGATTTTTTAAAATTCTATATTATCCTGTAAAATAGGTACTATAGCGATTTCCGACCACGCCGCTGTATATATGGAAACTAAGGCAAGGAACAATGGGACATCCACTCGGCATTGGCGTATGGACCCCTTCCTGATAAAAGATAGTAAATTTGTAAAGTACTCTCCCAAGAATTTAAAACTTTCTTAGAAATTAATTCAGGTACGGCTAGCAACCCATCAATGATGTGGGAGACCATCAAAGTTTATGCACGAGGTTTGATCATCTCCTACTCAGCGACCCAGAAGAAACTGAAGGGAGAGCAACAGCATCTGCTCGAAGCTCGCTTAAAAGCAGCTGAAACAGCATACGCTGATAGACCTTCTATTATAAAATTGCAAAGGATTACGGCTCTTAGGACAGCTCTAAACACTACGCTTACTCAAACGGCTAAGAGGGAAATATTATTTGCAAAACAAAGGTTATATGAATATGGCGACAAACCGGGTAGATACTTAGCATTTCTTGCAAAGAAAAAGAAGGCCCCTCAGACTATTATGACTATCAAGGAAAGTACAGGTACCTTGACTCATGATCATAAAAAGATTAATGCGATCTTTAGAGAATTTTATTCTGAGTTATATAAATCGCAGGATTGTGAAGATAGGACTAGGAGGATGCAGTCATTTTTTAAAAATGTGACCTTTCCGGACTTGACTCCGGAACAGGTATCAGCCTTAAATGCTCCTCTAACAGTCCAAGAAATATTTGATGCAATTAGGCAACTCCAGAGCGGAAAGGCACCGGGTCCAGATGGTTTTCAAGCTGAATTCTATAAAGAATTTACAGAAATATTGGCTGATCCACTTATGGACATGTATAACTTTGCATATAGTCAGGTCTGTCTCCCGCCTTCGCTGAAAGAGGCAAATATCTCTCTTATCCTCAAAAAAGGAAAAGATCCAGAAGACTGTACATCTTATAGACCAATATCCTTGCTAAATGTAGATCTTAAAATCCTCTCTAAAATGTTAGCACTGAGACTAGAAAGGATACTGCCATATATTATAAAGGAGGATCAGACGGGATTTATTAAAGGCCGTAGATCATCCAATAATATTAGAAGGGTCTTGAATATGATCCAAGCCTGCCATCAGGGAAAGATACCAGGAGTAGTAATTTCATTAGACGCGGAAAAGGCATTCGATAGGGTTGAATGGTCATATTTGTTTTACACATTGGAAAGGTTTGGCGTTGGACAGGTGTTTACCAAATGGGTCTCAACATTGTATAGTGATCCCAAAGCAGTTGTTATTACCAATGGATTAAGATCGGATAGCTTCAGTGTGGGTAGGGGCTGCCGTCAAGGATGTCCTCTCTCGCCATTGTTATTTACGCTAATAATTGAACCACTAGCAGAAGCTATACGGACTGATCCTAATATAACGGCCCCGAGGATTGGTACAGGTAAACACAAAATTATCCTTTATGCAGATGATGTTCTTTTATTCCTCAATAATCCTCTGATGTCAGTACCTCGTCTAATTCAAGTTATTAATACATTTAGTGCATTCTCAGGCTATAAAATTAATTTTTCAAAATCGGAGGCTATGCCAATAGGTGGCCTGGTTATGACACCCCACTTAGTGGACGGATCCCTCTTTCCCTTTCGTTGGTCCCTGGAGGGCTTCTTATATTTAGGTATTTTTATTACTCCAGTATTTGATCAGTTGTATAGGGCTAATTTTGTGCAATTACTGGAAAGGATAAGGCAGGACCTCAAGCGATGGGGAGACCTTCCAATATCCTGGTTGGGTAGAATAGCACTAATTAAAATGAATGTTCTGCCCCGTCTCTTATATCCTATGAGAATGCTCCCGGTGATGCTGCCAAGGATAGCCCTACGTAAATTATATAGCTGGCTGGGTTCCTTTATTTGGAATCATAGACGGCCCCTTATTAAGCTGAAGAAGCTACAGCTTCCACAGGCAAGGGGAGGACTGGATTTCCCAGACTTTAGAAAATATCAGTTAAGTTCCCTATTAAGTTACATAGCTGACTGGGTCTTGTCTGATCCACAATCAATTTGGCTGGACATCGAGGCCTCCCAAGTAAAATACCCACTTACTAACCTCTTATTTTCAGACAAGAGGAAAATCATTACAGATCACTGTAAAAACCCCATAATACTAAACACAATTAAGGCCTGGAATATAATGCGGCAAAATGAGGGTAATTTACATAAAACATCCCCCTATGCACCGATAGTAGGGGCATGGGGATTCCAACCGGGGTTTACAGATGCCACTTTTAAACTCTGGAGATCCAGGGGTATCTCATGTTTAGGGGACCTATTTAAAGATGGGGTCCTGATGTCCTTTGAACAGCTGCGTCAGAAATTCGGGTTACCCAATGGAGACCTCTTTCGATACTTCCAAATTCGAGATTATATACAGAAGAAGACTACGTTAATAGATAGTCTTTATAAATCAGATAGAGAATGTAATGTCCTACGACCAGTAGGGGTATCCTCTGTTAGTACTATTTATCATTTACTACATGATGAAGTGTCAGGAGATATGGACAATCTGCTTAAAACATGGGATCAGGATTTGGGATTAGAAATCTCTATAGAAACGTGGAATGATATTTGGGAAAATGCTAGAAGAATTACTATCTGTAACAGAACCCAGGCTATCCAGCTGAAGATACTTCATAGGGCCCATATAGCACCGGCTCGATTGGCAAAATTTAAGGCAGGAGCATCTCCAATGTGTCCCAAATGCAAAATAGAGGTGGGCACTCTGGTACATTGCCTATGGACTTGTCATAAGATCCGTAGATATTGGACTAAAGTAGCAAGTACCCTGACAGACATTTTAGGAACGGAAACTAGAGTGGACCCTGTATCTCTCCTTTTGGGCTTTTCAAACTTTTCCTCCCTGGATACGCACGGGAAGAGACTATTTTCTATTCTCTCTTTCTGTGCAAGGAAAAATATTTTGATGAACTGGGTGGCTGAGGGCCCCCCTGGACTTTCAAATTGGCACAGATTAATTATGGAATATATTCCCCTTGACTTCCTTACAAATATGGTGCACCGAAAGACTGAATTATTTTATAAAATATGGCAGCCCTTTTTGAATTACATAAATGCAGATATTTCAGCCATCCTAACAAGGGCCTTTATTTAGTGAGGACTACAAACCTGGCTGCTCCGGGGCCCCTTGGGAGAGGAATCCCGCATGAATATGGGTTCTATTACATTTGATGTTAATACATTCTGAGCATGTAAGAGACTTAAGTATACACTCTGGTTAGTTATAGGTTAGATTAGTAGAATGTTGAGTTTTGTTTTTTTTTTAATTTTATTTTGGTTTTTGTTTTTTTTTCTTTCCTTTGTTAAATTTTGACTATTGTATATTTGATTTAATTGTACATCAATATTTGTATTTGAGAGTTTTGTTTATTTTTATAAACTTGCAAAAATGTTAAATTTCTAATAAAAATATCTATTAAAAAAATGATGTTGAATCTTCAATGCAAGAACTGGTACAAATAATCACTTATTATTCAGTTCATTCATTGTCATTGATTATCAGGGTTATTTCCATTGTATGATTACATTAAATTCACTTAAATAATCACAGTACAATTCTCACCTCTATAGATATGTAAAGTGAATGTCAAATTATTAATGTTCCAAGTCAAACCAATTTCACACCTTGTTCTGTGTTATTCCAGGAATGACGGAATGTTACATTATTATGGGAAACAGGAACAAGTGAAGGTGGTGCCTCTCAGACGTGAGGCCTTAAAGCCAAAGGGCCAGGTGGTAGTTACAGTGGGGGAGGTACCTAGTGCCCCGCTCTCCTCAGAAGGCAGTGAGGACGGTGACACTGACTGGAACAGGTTAGACGATAAAGCGCCCATGTATGGTCAGAGGGACGGAAATGGGTGGGATGACCCCCTGCTCTGTAAGGCCCAGAAGGCAGTGTCTCTGGCACCGCTGGGCATCAAAGCTCAAACTTGGACAGACAGTAGGGAGCAACAAAGGGAACTGACAGAAACTAAACCTGAACCGTTTACCCGTCTGAACGACAGATGTTGGTGAATGACCACCCAGCCTAATGGAGAAATGGTAATAGTGGGCCTTATTGGGAGAATATGGATGAATTAGTTGAGGTACACAGTCTCACCAAAGATGATGTCAGGCCAAGATCTTTCAGGCTAAGATGCCCTGACGTGTACAGCAGAACCTGTCCCTGCAATGAGAGGGTGGGGGTGTGAGCTAGTTCCCCCCAGTGCACAGCCGATCAGTGCCTCCAGGCATTTACAGATATTACAGGGACACACTGGGGAGGGGACAGGCTGAATGGGCTAAAATAACCTTGGTGACTCAGGGACCCAAGGGTAATATTGAGGATCATACAGAGAGGAAGTCTGAGGTGTGTAAGGACCATGGGGGATGACCAAACCCCAATCTGTGATGATGAAATAGGTTTGATGTATTTTAAAGATGACATGGGACCCTATTTAACTGTAATTTATAAACATGGGACTCCCAGTGGGAGATAATTCAAACCACATTCTGAACTGGGCCATGAGAGCTGAGGCAAACTCAAACACAGGGGAATAGCTGCAGTACAGGGAGGGGAACCAGACCCACAATGTTACAAGGGAAGCAGGAAAGGGGACATAGCCAAGGAACATAGGCAGAGAGAGGGAGATAGATGTTCACATTGTGTGTGTGGCCTGTGTTCACGTCTGCACATGCATAGCCCAGGGACGTTTCTTGATGTGCTGTTTGGGACCAACAGCGCATGATGTTAATACAGAAGCATCCACATCAGTTACGGATATGGATTTACCCCTAATCCCCACAACTATAAAAAGAGAGCAGTCGGAGGGGGAACCGAGGAAGCTAGATGAAGCGAACCTGTCCTGATGCAGATCACGGATATGACAAAATGTATTCAGATATGGGAGTGTGAAACTGAGGAAGGGACCACTTCTGGGAGTTGCCATTTTAGAACAGTTAGAAGCAATTATTGATGTTGGGACCCGAAATATAACATGGGGACGCTCTGGTCAGGGCTGAGATAGGAAGGAAAGGAGAGGCGACAGAGTAGTTGCATTGCAGGGAGACTGGGACAGTCAGGGAATCTGGGGAGTGATAGTTAGGACCCTCTCAGTGGTGTGGGTAACTCAAACAGGAATGTGCGTAATTATCTGTAGGCCCTGTAAAGATAGAGGGTCCTCTCACTCCCCATACAAACAGGATCCCATTAAAGCCGGGGCTGAGGCAGTAAATATGACAGTGACAGATTGAGAGAAGCAGGGAATAGTCAGACTGATAGTATCCCAGACTAATTTACGGAATCCGGATGGTTCATCCCACCTCACTGTTGGTTATACCTCCCTGAATAAATCTGTCACGAAAGAATAACCTACAATAGCCAACCTCGCCGCGATATTTAATGGATTGAAATCACAACAGGATGCAGTCTCAGCTCTTGATATTGTGAATGGGTTCCAATCCGTACCTGTGTACCCAGAATGCCAGAATAAGCTGGTGTTTACTGTCGAAGGAAAACAGTACACCTGGATCCAGTTACCTCAAGGATCCCACAATATTCCAGTATATCCCACCGATGTATAGCTGATGGAGTTAGTCACATTGATCTTACCAACACCTCATTACCTCAGTTGGTGAGAAGGAACATATCTGGATATTAAACAGACTATTGGGTCAGGTCAGCCAGGACGGACTTAAAATTAAGCCACAGAGAGTGCAACTGGGAAGGTAGGGAGAGACGTACCTGGGACATCATATCAGGGAGATCAAATCAGGAAGGGAGAGGGGAGAGTCCCAGCAGAATGAAGGACCACGATATTAAAACTATCCATGCACACACCGTGAAGGGGTTAAGGTAAACTTTAGGATTGTTTAATTATTGGAGGACTTTTGTGGAGAATTATCCAGAAATAGTAGAACCATCACAAGCCCTGACACAAGCACTGACATTAGCCAGGGATCAGGGAGTCAGCATATACACAGACAGTCAGCATGCCTATTGTTCATGACCATGTGTTGGCCTGGGCTCGGTGACAGAACATCACCCTGTCTGGGGGCCACATTGAGCATGAGGAACCGGTCAGAGAGTTAGTGGAAGCAGCTAACTTTCCCAGTGAAGCAGCAATAATGAAGATTAGAGCTCACAGGAAAGTAGAAACTGCACAACAATGGGGCAGTGAGTATGTGAGTAAGGCAGGTGAAATACTGACTGAAACAGTGCAGACATTTGGGGATGTGGCAGTCGCTACAGAAGCGAGAAAGGGAAGTTGGAGACATTCCCAGAAATAGCCCCACAACAGGAGAAAGAGGAATGGGAAAAAGGGGGCAGTAATGGGACAAGACAGAGTCTGGATGATCCAGCAGTGCCACCACACTGTATAAGACAAACATTATTAAAAATATATCATGGGCAGGTCCATCTTGGGCAGGATACAATGCAATATCAGATGACCCACTACAGGGGTGGCCTGGAACAGGGAGAGATACAGCAAGGTTTTGTCGAAGGGGTGTAGTCTGTGCACAATGTGAGCCAGGGAAAGCAATCAGGACAAAATGGAGGCAGCAGCAGGGACCCAGGGGCCCATGGGAACAATTATGGATGGATTTTACACATACCCCCATCCCAATCCCAGGGCAAGAAATCCTGCTGGGTCTTAATAAGCAGGTTTACTCAGTGGGTGGAAGCATTCCCCTGCAGATTCTGACCAAGGGACACATGTTACAGGGAACGTAGTTAAACAGCTATGTGCCCTGTTTGGTACTGAACAGAAATCCCATCCCCCATACCATCCCCAGAGCTCAGGGACAGCAGAAGGAATGAAGCAGACACTGAAAGCTAGTCTGATTCAGGCCCTGACAGAGACAGGCAGGGATGGGTTAGAGTACTCCACACCAACCTACTGAAACTGAGGTCAACCCCAGCAAAGGGAACGGGGCAGTTCCCCTTTGAATTAGTGACTGGACGGACGATGCAGCTGCCAGAGGGTGTGGTAGTGGGAGGGCTGGAGATGTGCAATGACAAGGATAGAGTTTGTGAAAGAACTGGCAAAGCAACTGCATGAGCTGAGAGGGGAATTTGCAGAAGAATAGAGAATCAGAAATTGGGAAAGGGAGCTCATAAACATCCCAGCTGACATCCTGAACCCAGTGGATCGGGTCAGGGGGAAAATATTCCTGAAATACATCAAAATGCTGGACTTGGCTGGGGGAGCCACAGCGTTCCAGAGAGGGAACGCTCCCATCATGCATTAGTAAGGAGCTCTGAATAAACATTGGTCGTGCTGCTCAACACAGAACTCAAGGCTCCTCTTCGATATTTCTCCCAGCAACAGCTGTGCAGGGGCATGTTGCTGGCTGGAGGGCTGTGGCCAGTACCTCTGTTCCACAAGGATCAGAACTGGGACATCTGTTGTTCCAACATTTATCAATGATTAGCCTGAAAGTGTAAACAATTTAATTAGCAAGTTTGTACATGGCACAAAGTGAGGAAGTTGTGAATCGTGAAGAATGTTGTTAAAGGAAACATCAAGGACGAGATCAGTTGGAAAGTTATGCAGATAGATTTTAATTCAGACAAGTGTGAGGTGATGCATTTTGAGAGGCTCATTGTAAGAGGAATGTATACACTAAATGGAAGGGCACTAAGCAACTTTGATAGAGAGAGAGATCTTCAGGTGCAAGTTCACAGCTCCCTGAAAGTGGTGAAGGAGGTGGATGGCAGGCTTGTGAGGAGACTGAATATAAAACTGTAGTTAGGCCACCTTTGTGCCGTTTTGATCACCGCATTATAAGGAGGATGTGGAGGCTTTGGAGAGGGTGAAAACAGGTTTAGCAGGACATTGCCTGGATTGGGAGAGGTTGGAAAACCTTGAATTGATGTCTTGGGAAAGTCGGTGGCTGCTGGGTGACCCGACAGGCACAGATAGAGTGAATAATCTGAATCTTTTCCAAGGTGGAAATGACAAATTCTAGGGGCCATAGAGTTAAGGGGAGAGGGAGCAAGTTTAAAGAAAATAAAAACCGAAAGAACAGCAGATGATGTAAATCAGAAACAAAAACAGAAGTTTCTGGAAATGCTGAACAGGTATGGCAGCGTCTGTGAGGAGAAATCAGAGTTCATGTTTCTGAGGATGGACCCGAAACATTCACGTCTGTTTTTCTTCACAGATGCTGCAAGACCTGCTGAGCATTTCCAACATGTGAACGTTTAAAGGGAGTTGTGTCAGGCAATTTTCTTATGCAAAAGGTGGGAGATGACCAGAATGCACTCTCCTGGGAGGTGTCAAAAGCAGAAACAATCACAACATTTAAGAGGTATTTGGACACTCACATAAGAAGGCGTGGGTTGGCAGGGATATGGATGATGTACAGGCAGATGGAATTAGTTTGGAATGGCATCATGGCCCGCACACACATGGTGGGCCGATTATTCTGGTGCTGTACTGTTCTGTTTTCCAGGGGATAGAATGTGTGGAGCAAGCGTTAATTTTTTTTTGGAATACACAGTACGTTGTTGCATTTTGAGAGAAGGAATGTAGAAAGGGAGTATATATTTGAACGGCACAGACACAAAGAATAAAGACTGAGGGACTGGGGGACAATGTGTACAAACCTTTAAAGGAGAGAGGACATAATCAATGAGTTTTGATCAAAACATATGGGACCCTGGGCTTCATTAATAAAGGGAATGAGAACAAACTCATGGAAACAATTTCTTGGACTGGTTAGGTTACAGTCAATCATTATATTCAATTCTGGTCAACAGATTCCTGGTCAGGAAGGATATGAGGGATCTTCAGAGTGTGGAGTATAGACTTAGTGGAGTGGTTCACTGATGAAGAAAATGCAGTCTCTGGATTGATTTAGAAAAATTGCTTTTTCTTTGAAGAAATCAAGTTGAATATATTTTTATCGATTAAAATGGATAAGATTACAACAGATCTAGATAGAACAGACAATTTTAAAAAACTGTATTCGATTGGGGATGGCACAAGATTTAAGATGAGCTGTAATGTTTTGAGAAAGTGGGAGATGAGCAAGTGTTCCCACTGACTGTATTGGCTGGAAATATGCAGAACATGCTGCCTGTAATAGTGGTGAAAGTAGAGATGGTCAATGATTAAAGAATACAATGATATCACATCAGAGGGAAATAAACTTGCAGGGTTTTGGGGACAGATGGACAACGAGAATCTGGGATTCTGCACAGAGAGCCAGCTTGGATTTGATGGGCCCCTTTCTGTGCCATCATGCATTTTTTTTGTACTTGCTTAACTTATCCTAGTTATTTGTCTTCAGGGGTTAAATTATCATTAAAGTAAATCTGCTCTGTGTTCAGGTTGTCTTTCCACAGCAGGAGATAATGTTTCCTGTTTTATATTTGGTTCTGGGGGAGTCCCCAGGTAGGGTACACAGAACTGAACACCTATTCCAGGCTGTTTTTACTAGGATTATGAATATCTTGTACATCCAGTGCCACACCAATACCTGAAATGCTTTCCGACTGACTGACTAAATGAAATATGTTCCTTCTACAGCACGTTGCTGGCTGGAGGTCTGTGGCCAGTGTTGTTCCACAAGGATCAGAACTGGGACATCTATTGTCTGTTAAATATATTAATGATTAGCATGGAAATGTAAACAATTTAATTAGCAAGTTTCTAGATGGTACAAATTGATGAAGTGAATCATGAAGAATGTTGTCAAAGGATACAGCAAGAAAGAGATCAGTTGGAAAACCCATACGGAGACAGATTTTAATCCAGACAAGTGTGAGGTGATGTATTTTGGGAGACTCATTGCAAGAGGAATGTATTCACGAAACCGAAGGGCTCTCAGCAGCATTGATGTACACAGGGAACTTCAGCGGCAAGTTCACAGCTCCCTGAAAGTGGTGAAGGATCTGTATAGCATACTTGCCTTCTTTTGTCAGGGGACTGAATATAAAGCTGTCAGACCCCTGACAAAAATCCAAGTCTTCCAAACCTCTCCAAATCCAGGCAACATCCTGGTAAACCTGTTTTCACACTGTCCAAAGCCTCCACATCCTCCTTTTTATGTGGTGATCAAAACAGCACACAATACTTAAAAGGTGGTTGAATTATTGTTTTATTTATATTTAATATATTCAGTCCCTTGCGCGGGGGGACCTAGAATCAGGGGGTGTAGAGTCAGTGGATAGAGCTGAGAAATTCTGAGGGTAAAAAGATCCTCTTGGAAGTTATCTACAGGCCCCCAAACAGTAATCTGGATGTCGGATGTAAGTTGAATCAGGAGCTGAAATTGGCCTGTTGCAAAGTTGTTCTGGGGGATTTCAACATGCAGGTAGACTGGGAGAATCAGGATGGTATTGGACCTCAAGAAAGAGACTTTGTGGAGTGCCTCCAAGAAGGATTTTTAGAACAGCTGGTGCTGGAGCCGACCAGGGGAAGGCAATTCTGGATCTGGTATTGTGCAACGAACCAGAATTGATCAGGGACCTCGAAGTGAAGGAGCCATTGGGAAGTAGTGACCATAATACAATAAGATTCAATCTGCAATTTAAGAGGGAGAGGGTACAATCGGAAGTGACAATATTTCAGTTGAATAAAGGGAACTATGGAGCTATGAGGGAGGAGCTGGCCAAAGTTCAATGGTGCAATACCTTAGCAGGCATGACAGTGGAGGAACAATGACAGATATTGCTGTGTATAATGAAGATGATGCAGGATCAGTTCATTCTAAAAGGAAGAAAGATCCTAGGAGGAGGCATGGGAGGCCGTGGCTGACAAGGGAAGTTAAGAAACATATAAAGTTAAAAGAGAAAAAGTATAACATAGCAAAGATAAGTGGGAAACAGAGGACTGGGAAGCTTTTAAAGAACAACAGAGGATTACTAAGAAGGAAATACGCAGAGAAAAATGAGGTACGAAGGTAAACTGGCCACAAATATAAAGCTTTTTTAGGTATGTGAAAGGCAAAAAAATGGTTAAGACTAAAATTGGACCCTTGATGACAGAAACAGGGGAATATATTACGGGGAACAAAGAAATGGCAGAAGAATTGAATTGGTACTTCAGATCTGTGTTCACTGGGGAGACACAAGCAATCTCCCTGAGGTAACAGTGGCTGAACGACCTGAACTGAAGGGAATTTATATTTGCCAGGATTTGGTGTTGAACAGACAGTTAGAGTCTGAAGGTTGATAAGTCCTGGGGCCTGATGGTCTACATCCCAGGGTACTGAAGGAGGTAGCTCAAGAAATCGTGGATGCGTTGGTGATTATTTTCCAGAGTCCAATAGATTCGGAATCAGTTCCTGCAGATTGGAGGGTGGCTAATGTACCACTTTTTAAGAAAGATGGGAGAGAGAAAGCAGGAAATTATAGACCAGTTAGTCTGACCTCAGTGGTGGGAAAGATGCTGGAGTCTATTATAAAGGATGAAATTATGACACATCTGGATAGTAGTAACAGGATAGGTCAGAGTCAGCATAGATTTATGAAGGGGAAATCATGCTTGACTAATCTTCTGGAATTTTTTGAGGATGTAACTCTGAAAAAGGACGAGGGAGACCCAGTAGATATAGTGTACCTGGATCTTCAGAAAGCTTTTGATAAAGTCCCACATAGGAGGTTAGTGAGCAAAATTAGGGTGCATGGTATTGGGGGCAAAGTACTAACTTGGATTGAAAGTTGGTTGGCCGATGGGAAACAAAGAGTAGTGATAAACGGCTCCATTTCGGAATGGCAGGCAGTGACCAGTGGGGGACCGCAGGGATCAGTGCTGGGACCGCAGCTTTTTACAATGTATATTAGTGATGTAGAAAACGGTATTAGTAATAGCATTAGCAAATTTGCTGATGATACTAAGCTGGGTGGCAGGGTGAAATGTGAGGAGGATGTTAGGAGATTACAGAGTGACCTGGGCAGGTTAGGTGAGTGGTCAGATGCATGGCAGATGCAGTTTAATGTGAATAAATGTATGGTTATCCACTTTAGTGGCAAGAACAGGAAGGCAGATTACTACCTAAATGGAATCAATTTAGGGTAAGGGGCAGGACAAAGAGATCTGGTGTTCTTGTACACCAGTTAATGAAGGTAAGCATGCAGGTACAGTAGGTAGTGAAGAAGGCTAATAGCATGCTGGCCTTCATAACAAGAGGGATTGAGTATAGAACCAAAGAGGTTCTTCTGCAGCTGTACAGGGCCCTGGTGAGACCACACCTGGAGTATTGCATGCAGTTCTGGTCTCCAAATTTGAGGAAAGACATTCTGGCTATTGAGGGAGTGCAGCGTAGGTTCACGAGGTCAATTCCTGGAATGGTCGGACTACCTTACGCTGAAAGACTGGAGTGACTGAGCTTGTATACCCTTGAGTTTAGAAGACTGAGAGGGGATCTGATTGAGACATATATTATTAAAGGATTGGACACTCTGGAGGCAGGAAACATCTTTCCGCTGATGGATGAGTGCCGAACCAGAGGACGCAGCTTAAAAATACGTGATAGACCATTTAGGACAGAGATGAGGAGAAACTTCTTCACCTAGAGAGTGTGTGTGGAATGGTCTGCCCCAGAGGGCAATGGAGGCACAGTCTCTGGAGTTGAATAGAGCTCTCAAGGATAGTAGAATCAAGGGTTATGGAGATAAGGCAGGAACAGGATACTGACTAAGGATGATCAGCCATGATCATAATGAATGGTGGTGCAGGCTCAAAGGGCAGAATGGCCTACTCCTGCACCTATTGTCTATTGTCTATTGAGTGGAATATGTCTCTTCTTTAGAACACACAGTCAGTTGATGCATTTTGAGAGAAGCAATGTCGAAAGGGAATATATATTTGAATGGCACAGACACAAAGAGCAGGACAGCGGGAATAGGGGACCATGTGTACAAAGGAGAGAGGACATAAAGTGTTTTGTGTAAAACAAATGGGATTCTGGGCTTTATTAACAGGGGGAATGATAACAAATTCATTGGAAAGCTGCTGACCCTTGACAAAGCTCTAGTTAGGTCACAGTCAATCATTGCATTCAATTCTGGTCAACAGGTTCCTGGTCAGAACGAGGAAGTTAAAATCCCATCGAGGGGCCAGTTCCATACTTTTTTACTTCTCTTTCAGGACACCATGGGGACTCAAGGGTTAAACATTCCCCTGCCAAATGCCTTATTTCATCAACTCTTACAACACATACAGAACACCTCAGAAGGGGGGAGGCTGACAGTATCTCAAAATAGAACCTCTTGCAGCCACACATGTGGATTGCCCCGTAACCCCAGACAGAGGAATTTGCCCTTTCCAGACAAGACTGAGAATCCTGGGCACAGCCCTGTTAAACTGCCTCCTGCTCCCATTGTGTTACCTCCCCTCCATATTATGATACGTAAGTGAATCCCCCATTTACTAAAGGAAGAACCCTTCTGCCTTAATCTCTTCCCATCAACACATAATCATGAACAATACGATAATCATCACACATTATCACAGGACATCGCCATTCATCAAGCTTTGTAAGGTCATAATTACCTGCTTTAAACTATGGAATGACAATTGCCCAAGTGACAGATATGTCTTTGTCTAATTCCTATTAAATATACTGTCTCTGTGGGTAAGGCAGAGATTTATGAAGAACAGTCTCTACAAGTAGACACTCGGCTACTTTAGAGACGCTTTGAAACTCTCGCCAGCTGCCCAATAATAAAGCTACTGCTGTTGTGCAGAAAACTTTCATCGTCTGGATTTGTGGAACAAAATAGGCACCAACAATGAAAGATACGAGTAATCCTCAGAGTGTGGAGCACAGACTTACTGGAGTGGTTCACTGATGAAGAAAATGCAGTCACTGAATTGATTTGAAGAAATTTGTATTTTCTTTGAAGTGAAGAAGTTGAATATATTTTTTGATCGAGCTGAATAGGATTATAACAGACTTAGATATAGCAGCCAAAAATATCTGTATTCGATAAGTGATGGCACAAGAATTAAGATCAGATGTAAGGTTTTGAGACAGCGGGAGATGAGCAAGTGTTTCTGCTGACTGTATTGGCTGGAAATATGCAGAACATGCTGCCTATTCTGGTGGTGCAGGCAGAGGAGAAGATGAATGATTGATAAAAACAATTATATCAGATCTGAGGGAAATAAACTTGCAGAGTTTGGGGGATGTATGGGGAGTGAGAATATGGGATTCTGCGACAGAGAGCCAGCTTGGATTTGATGGGCCTCTCTCTGTGCTATAATGCATTATATTTGGACTTACTTAACTTGCTCTGGTCACCGATTAAGTTGTCATTTCGGTAAATCTGATCAGTGTACCCACTCAGACCAATACAGGCTGTCCCTCCACAGCAGGCGATAATGTTTACTGTAAGTAAAAAATGAGGTCTGCAGATGCTGGAGATCACAGCTGCAAATGTGTTGCTGGTCAAAGCACAGCAGGTTAGGCAGCATCTCAGGAATAGAGAATTCGACGTTTCGAATGAAGGCTTATGCTCGAAACGTCGAATTCTCTATTCCTGAGATGCTGCCTAACCTGCTGTGCTTTGACCAGCAACACATTTGCAGCGATAATGTTTACTGCCTTATACTGGGTTCTTGGGTGGGGGGAGGGGGGATGCTAACGGTGTGTGTAACAGTCTGCTTGCATTTATCTGAAATAGCAAAACACCAGTGCAGCCACACTAGGGACAGACTCCGGAAATGTGGGGAATGCCAGAAGGGAATTCTTTACCCATCCCACCTGGAAACCGGCCAAACCAGTCAGACAGGGGGAGAAGCTGTTCACCTGCTCTGTGTGTGTGGGGGAAGGGATTCACTCAGGCATCCATCCTGCTGAGACACCGGTGAATTTACTCATAACCACAGCTGAAGGATTTTTTTCTCTTGCTCAAACCAAGTAATGAACAATGGTTTTGGCAGTTCATAAAGTTTTGCACATAGAGAACTTAGTTTTGGAAATGTTCACAACATTGTTGAACATGCACAGATTCACACTGGGAAGGGACTTTTATTTTCCTTTATTCATTCACAGGAGGAGGGTGTCGCTGGCCCGGCAGCATTTCCTGCCCATCCCTAGTTGCCCAGAGGGCAGGGAAGAGTCGACCACATTGCTGTGGGTCTGAGGTCACAATGTAGGCCAGACCAGGTAAGGATGGCAGCTTCCTTCCTGAAAGGGCATTAGTGATCCAGATGCGGTTTTTCTGACAATCGATGAATGGTCATCATTAGACTCTTAAATTCCTGAGTTTTTTTAAAATTGAATTCAAATTCCCCCCATCTGCTGCAGCAGGCTTTGAACCCAGGTCTCCAGAACTTTGTCTGGGGCTTTGGATTAACTGTCGAGTGACAATACCACTTGTCCAATACTCCCCCACATCGCTGTCCATCTGCACAGAGTGAACAGTGATTTCCTGGATCATCAGGACTGGTTAATCACACATACGTTTGCTGAATAATTGCAGGAGTTGGATGTTGATTGGCTATTGACATCATCTCTGAACCATGTATTCTGGGATTTGTTTCTGATGATGATTGGAAGCACCATCAGTCTTGTTATCTTTTGGGGATAAAAACAGTCTAAAATAGCTTTCTGTTAAATGCGTGGCAATCAAGTCTATCTCATAACTCTCAGGCAGATTAGTTTCTTTTGAAGGGCTCTCCATCTCCCCAGCCTCCAACAGTACAACAATCTCATTGAGTCTCTTTGTGACTATGAATGAGACAATCTGATCAGCTGCTTCTTTTCCTATTCCCATGTCAAGTTGGGTCTTAAACTCCCCTTGCTGCAGTTGTGATCCTACATCATTGTACAGTGTTGCTCGTGTTTCCTGTCTTGGCCTATCAGTGTTCATGATACTGCATGTTGCTTCTTGTATATAGGGCTTACAGTGCAAGAGTTTAGCTGTTTCCTTCCACCAACAGCAGTAGAATTGTACTCCAACAAAACTTAACGAATCACGGCCCAGCATATTCCCCAATTTACCTCTTATCATCAAAGCAGAGGATCAATCCTTATTGACCTGTGAGAATTCAGGAGGGCATGCCAGTAACAGCAGCATGAATACCTACAAATGAGGTGGTAACCTGATGAAGTTACCAAAGAGGATTACATATGTGCCAAACAGCATAAGCAGCGAGTGACAGACAGAGCGAAGCAATCTGGTAAACAACAGAACAGATCTAAGATCTGCAGTCCAGCCACATCCTGTTGTGAATGAAGTCAGTGCACAGCTGGAGTTCTGAGGACAGTTCTCTTCAAGATATTAACCAACAAGAATGTCAGACTAGATTAATTATCATAAAACTCAAGTCGGTTTGATATTCATATATTTACAGTCAGAGTTCAATTCACCAAATGTAGCTGAAGGTAAAGATAATCTTCAAGTGATTGTGACAGTGGAGACATCTGAATAGTGTTTATCAAATTAAAGTCTGTTGTGTTGAGACAGTAATAATTTTAAAGAGATTTTAAAATGTAAGGTGACTTGAGTGTAATGGAAGAAGTTGATTGGTGGGTAGCTGATACTCTTGTTTTAGTCTGAAGTTAATTTAGGATTAGTTAACAAATAAACACATGGAAGGGAATCCCAGCCCATGGAGTGCACATCCAGTTCCATGTGGGAAAACCAAGACACTTCTTGTGTGAGCGACAACCACAAGAACATGGAGGAGACACGGGAAATGTCAGGAACACTAGTTTGACTACGGTTAAAGTACTGCACACATTTCTGATCCCCACATTCCAGGGTTGATGTGATCACACCAGAGAGGGTACAGAGGAGATTGATCAGAATGTTCCTACAGTTAGAGAACTTCTGCTCTGAGGAAAGATTGGATAGGCTGGGGAGGATTTCCGAGGAGGATGAGCTGAGATTTAATTGAAGTGATAAAATGCTGAGGGATACAGATCAGTAACAGAGAGGTCAGAAACTGGAGGTTTTAGATTGCAACTAATTCTCAGAAAGAAGGGGGAGGGGAGAATTCATTTCACTCGGAGATGGTGGAGACCAGGATCTCACTGATGTGGTGGCAGAGGCAGTAACCAGCATCACATTTGAGTAAAAGGACATGGATGTAACTGAAATGCTGGAACATACAGGGCTATGGACTAAAGTCTGCAGACTGGGATCAATGTGATTTATTTGTCATTTCTCCAGAATACTAAACTTCAGTCCAATTTGAGATTTATGAGCATCATCAGACTTGAACTCCAAATGTCAGAATAAATTTATCAGAAAGTTGCAGCACAGATATAGACCACTTGGCCCATCCTGTATGTGTTGGCTGTAATAGAATTATCCAGGCTTTACAGCATTCTGTTCTCACCAATGACAGCAACAATTTCAGACTCTGAACTCGGCCCTATGTGTTATAATCTGTTTTTTCATTGACAGCCGCACACCTTGTTTCCTGGTTTCTTTCACAGCCTTAACTCCATTCCCCGTGGCCTTGAGGGACTATTTCTGCTGTTTAATCTCTCCTGCCTTTCCCCTGTGTGACAGACTGTCTTTTTGTCCTTGTCTCACCCCCACTTTAGTCACAACCTGTTACATTTCTGATGGTTCCCAGGCCTCTGTGACTTCACTGCGTCCCCCTGGGTCAATGGCATGAATTTTGAATTCTCTTCCTCCAGAGATAATTGGAAATCATTCTGGTTGCAGTTTCCTCAGATTTTATTTTTAAAGACAGAGCATTTGTGTCAGAGTCAAATATCCGTGAGCCTTCATCCACAATTCCCAGCATTTGGGTGTAATCTGTGACCCTCCCACAGATGTACAGGTTTTCTCTATTGGGCGTGCTAACATGGTCTGTAGTGTGCAGGTTCGGAGGGTTGGGTTAGCTATGGTTAATGTGAGGTTTTGGAGGTAAGGTGGGAGAGCAGGTCATTGCGGGCTCGATGGACCGAATAGCCTCTTTCTGCACCAACGGGATTCTGTGATTCTAACTCGTTGCGATTGCTGTCATGTTTTCCTCATGCCAGGTCATTAGCTCAGGTACATACACACGCTGCCTCAGTGTTTCTGTGGGTGCTCACTCAGTCCTTTCCTTCAGTTTTACAGCAATTTCACACTGTATGTGAGGGTGAGAATGAATTTGTAAATACAAATACTCCAACTGAAACCCCTCACAGCTCAGGACCTGTTTCTGCTGCTGTTGTCGCTCACAGGGAACAGGAAAATAAAGATTCAGTCATACATCTTACAAGAACACAGAGGTTACAATCACCAGGAATGGCTACACAGCTTAAAACTCTTTTCTCAAGAAAAGCGGAGGCTGAGAGACAACCTGGTACAAGCAGGAAGCTTTGTGCCTGTGTTTTCAGAGAGTCAAGGTTGAAATATTGGGTTGGAAGCATGTTTCCTTGCCACTGAACATGAGCAGGTTTAGTTCAAACACAGGAGGTTTGTTTCAGTCAGTAACAGTGTGTGTTAGACATGGAGGTGAAGTGAACGGTGAGGGGAAATGTTACCACAAGCTGCAGATGGACAACTTTCATTGGAACAGGAGGAGGCCATTCACCCCTCAACCCTGCTCAGCCATTCAATATGATCATGGCTGATTTGTGGGCCTAACTTGCAATTTTCATAAAAACTCTCAAAACTCCTCAATAAACTCCTCTCCAACGGACAAGATGAATATTGAAAAACTAATCATCTGCAAATGCTGGGAAATCAGAAACAAAAACAGAATTGGTTAGAAATATGCAGCAGGTCTGGCAGCATCTGTGGAGAGTGAACCTTGGGCCCAGTGCCCAGTCAGGTGACCAGCTGCAGCTGACCATTCTGCCTTTTCTGGAACACTCTCTGGAACAGGTTCTGGTGGGGGGGGATGAGATTGTCAATAACAACTGAGAGAAACAGGGGGACATGCTTAATCAGAATAAAACACATTTTGGTCTTTCACTTTAATTCAACTGCAAAAATTATTCATTATCATTTTAGAAATAATAGGTCAGAAATCAACTCTTCATGTCATTGGGCCTGGGAAACTGTCAATTCTGACCTGGTCCAGCCTACATGTGAATCCAGACCCTGAATTATGGGGTTGATACTGAACCATCTCCTGGGCAGTTAGAATGGATGACAAATGCTGCCCCAGAGTGATGCCGTGATCTCATGAACAAACAAAACAAATCCAATCACTGTGGTTACTTGTGAACTCGCTGGTGTTTCATCAAGCTGGATATCTGAGTGAACTGCTTCCCACAATCAGAGCAGGTGAATGGATCTCTCCCGTGTGTACTCACTGGAGTACAGTGAGGCTGGATGGTGTCCTGAACCCAGTCCCTCAGTGAGAGCACCTGAATGTCTCACATGTTCTCTGTGACCGGGAGAGATGATTATTCAACCATCCCGGGGTGGGTACAGATACCCTCCAAGAGGCATTTAGTGAGGAGTTGAGGGGTTTAGTAAACTGTTCACATTCATGAAAGAATCAATAATGAGGAGGCAGCGATGTATATGGGATTGACAAAACATGCCACATGTGAACATGAGACAAAAACGTTTCATGCAGAGAAAGTTTATGGTCAGGAATGCACTGCCAAAGGGTGAGGTGGAGCCACTACAATGAAGAGAATAGAATTGAACAGTTACTGGAAGACAGCGCGAATGGGAAGGTTTCTGGGGTAAAGGTAGAAGAATGGCATTCAGTGAGGATCCTTTGCAGAGCTGATGAGCGAATCAGCCTCCTTTTGCGCAGTAACAATTCTGTGAACATTTCATCTGAGACCTCTAAGGCCCTCTGGGGAAATATCAGGAAAGACGTTGAAAAGAGTCAGACTAATGAGGGTCTCAGTGAACAAAAGCAAGACACAGATACTGAGAGGTTTCAGGATAGATTGAATCAAACGTTACCAATTTGCACGGCCACCAACATTACAGCAACTACAAGTGGGAGTCAACAAGAGAGTGGAATTAGAGCACCAAATAAATCTTAAACATTTATGCTGCGAAAGGGGATGCTGGGTAAAGATCCCACAGTTAGTGCTTATTTCATTCAAGACATATCAGCCAGGGAGCTCATCGTCCAATATCTATCCTATTGGGGCTCTGAAGAATTTTGTTCATTCCAAGATGTTCATATTCCGTCCTCAGAGAAGACAGCATCATGTCCTCAATCTCTCCTGACAGGGAAAAGCTGCTGTTTAGAATTCAATGCACTTGGGCATGTTACTGACTGCTTCATGGATTGCAATTGACAATTGAAACTGTAAGGTTACTGTAATAAACTATCTTCAATTGTTATTGCCAGATTGCCCAGTACACATTGAGGGGCTTTAGAAAAAAAGAACTTAACATTATGTAAATGTGGGGACTGTGGAGGGAATCCACTTATCCCTCCAACGGGACCACTCACCCGACACAGTCACACTGGGAAGTGGCTGGTCACCTGCCCCATGTATGGAAGGGATTTACTCGATCTTGCAATCTGCTGAGGCACCAGAGAGGACACAGAGGATTTAGACCCTTCACTGCTCGTGTGTGAGAGAAAGGATTCATTCAAATCGCTCTCCTGGCAGAGACATCAGTGCATTCCCAACGGGAGAGGCCATTCACCTGCTCATGTGCGGGAAAGGATTTCACTCAGTCTTCTGATCTGCTGAGACCCCAGCGAGCCCACTCTGGGGAAAGGCCATTCAGATGCTCACTGTATGAGAAGGGTTTCAGTGATTCATCCCTCCTGCTGATACACCAGAGGGTCACACTGGGTAGAGTTGTTTACCCCTCAGTGTGACAAGGGATTTGCTGCATCTTCAGAGAGCCCAGTGAGTGCACACAGGGAAGTGGTCATCCCTGCTCCGTGTGGGGTAGAGTTCACGCATCACTGCAGGACTCTGATTCTGCAGTTTATTGTCCATCAGAGTCAGGACTGCACCTTTTACATGATGACACTGTTGGAGTATTGATGTTGTGGTTGTTGTTAACCACATTAACTGGGCTGGAGTTGACAGAATTTATATTGCCACTTTCTGAACCTCAGGATGTCCTCTCTGGGCAGTGAGTCTCCACAAACAGCAATGTGACAATAAGCAGGGATCATCTGTTGTTCATTTAAATTGCTCTATAGCAGTGTGCTTCACAGCACCAGGTACAAGGTTGGAGTCCAGCCTTGTCCAACGGCCTGTGAGGAGTTCCCACATTCTCCCATGACAGTGTGGGTCCCCTCCAGGTCCTCTGGGTTCCCACAGCCCAAAGATGTGGGGTTAGTTGGATCAGTCATGCTAAATTGTCCAGTGTCCAGGAATGTGCAGACTAGGTGGATCAGCCATGGGAAATGCTGTGTTACAGGATGGTGTGCTCAGGGGGGATGTTCTTCGGGTGGTCAGTGGGATTTGATGAGCCAATGCTCTCTTCCACGTTGTCGGGATTCTATTCTATGATTGAGGATAAAGGTTGCACAGCAGGGTGTCCTTGGAGAAGGAGCATGTGGTGTGTATCAATGCTCTCGATGCCTTTAGATAGAGGTGGGCATTGCAGGGGATACAGTACTTTATCTCTGTCGTTGCCCCCTCCCCCCAACTCTACCTTGATTTACTCCCTTCTCACTTTGTCACTTTAATGGTTTGCTTTGCCCGTAAGGGGCTTGGTGTGTAAGATATTCAATTGGTTACACAGGGTGGTTTCCTGCTGGTGATTATGTATTACAAAAACAAAATGGCGAAATGATGATTTGATGGTGGGAAGGTTGCTCAGCTGTGTGTGATAACACTTCTGGGTCGGAGAAATCGGGGGGGGGGAGGAAAAGAACGCTTCACAGCTCACAGAACGAGAACTGAAAAGCAGTTAAATCAAACCAAAGGTTCAGACAGGGAAGGAATATTTCCTGGAGTTTTGAGTAACTGGAAAGTTGATGGTGTCCGGGAATAGACAGGATTTTATTTTACAGGCATTTGAAATTTTAAAAACTGTTATATTCAGATCGTTTTGATTATTTTACTTTTATTTATTCTGGAATAAACTTTACACAAGGTTTGCAAATTTGTTTTTTTTTAATGTAAAAGACAAAATATTAAATAAAATCCCTCAAACCTTCCCTCACTGAAAACTGATGTGAAAGTGCAATCTCCTGGAGAATCCCTGCCCTGCCTACTTCTTCTACCCAGGCTGAATGACTATGTACATACCTGGGAGATAGCAGGAGCAGAGCCATTCAGTCTTTCAATCCTGCTCCACCAATCAATGGGAAACAGCTGACCATTCCAGCTCCAGTCTCCTGTTCCTGCGTGTATTCCAATCCCCTTAGAGATAGTTCTTCAAGGTAAATTCATCAAATTATCCTTTTGCTTCACTGCCTTTTGTTCCAGTGACGTTGCGGTGTTACTGTGTGGGTGGAGGCAGGGTAATGTGATCGTTTCTGCCTCCTGGAGGATACACTCAGCATCCCTCATCATCCCTCAATCCTGCAGGAACATCAACTGGGTTTCAGCAACTAGAGATGGAAACCATTTCCAGGATATGGGCATCACTGGCTCAGCCAGCTTTTATTCCCCATCTCTTGTTACCCTTGAGAAGATGGTAGTGAGCTGCTGTCTTGAACAATTCGCAGTCCATTTGGCGCAGATAGACCAACAATGCTGTGAAGGAGAGTGTTGCAGGATTTTGGCCGATTAACTCTCAGTTCTGTGGTTGTCAAATGCTGGTTAATTAATCATGATCTGCACATGATTTTGAGATTTCAGTCTGTGAATCTCACCATCCAGCACCCTGTGTAAAGGAATATGTACAGATTAGAAATTCAGAACAGAGAATTCTAGTTTCTCTGGAATATCTTTTTTACCTTTCTTCCCCCAAAGCTGTAACCCTCCAGCCCACATACTCTCTCCACCATTCAGACTCTGCTACCCCCTAATGTACACCCTCCCCATTCTCATGGAGTTACTGATAAACACATCCATAGCACCACTTCCCATCCTGGTTAGACTCTGTACCCTTTGGGTTCACTTCCTTTCCCTTCAGTTGCTGCAAGGCAATAATGTACCGCAGAATGAACAAAAAGAAAACAGAAAGGAAGGTGACAGATCCTGGACAGAAGAGGAACCTTCAGTCTGGAGAATGGGTCTAGAGCCTTCTTTGTTTCCCATTGGTCGATTCCCAGCATTATGACGCATTGGGGATGGAACTTGGTCCCACGTGGGTGTGATGAAACCTTAACTCTCTCTTCTACCCAATCACAGTGTGAAATACTTTCTGCTAGTTACCCAAAGCACATGGTCCAAAACCCGCCCACATTCTGTACATGTACAGTGCCGGGTTTCCCCACACACGTGCGGTCCCTGCCTCTGGGATTGTGGGAGTTGTAGTCCCCAGGAAGCCACTGGAGCCCTGTCTCTGGAACATGAATGAAAAGTGTGGGGTGGAGAGTGTGGATATTGGATCTCCATTCAGACACACAGGACATGTGAGCTGTCACTGGGTTTTGCTGAGACATTCACTTAGACAACCCTATTTCTGATGTAAGGAATAAGAATCAGCATTGCGGTGGGAGGTTAATAAGGAGGAGCAGATTTTAAGCAGAGGTAGCTGAGTAGTTAGCACTGCTGCCTCACAGCATCAGGGACCAGGTTTGATTCCAGCCTTAGTGACTGTGTGGAGTACACACGTTCTCCCGCGTCTGCGTGGTTTTTTCTCTGGTGCTCCAGCTTCCTCCCACAGTCCAAATGACATGCAGGTTAGGTGGATTGGCCATGCAAAATTGTCCAGTTTTCATGCATGTGCTGGTTAGGCCATTAGCCATGGGAAATGCAGAGTTACAAGGAGTGGACGTGTCTGAATGGGATGCTCATCATAAGGTTGGTGTGGACTCTATGGACAAATACCCTCCCTCTGCACTGTCAGGATTTCTATTCTATTCTCATGAAGAAGAATGTATCTATCTCAATGTGTTGTGAATCTGTGGAATTCCCTGTTCAAAATGCGAGTGGATGCCAGGACAATGAGCAAACTGAAATGAAGAGATACAGATTTTAATTTGCAACTAGTTGAAGGGTGAGAGAGCAGGCAGCGGGAAAATCCAGCTGAGACCGAGGTTTTACCATATTAAATAATCATCATATTAAATGGGGGAGCTGGTTCGAAGGGCTGCATTGCCTCTCTGTGCCCAGTGCTTATCTTCTTACGGTAATAACCGGAAAGCTGAATCCAAAACTCACCACCTTCCCCAAGGAGATTTTTGTAAAATGCAGGATAGTCAGTGGATTAGCAATTCAAACTAGATAATGAGAAGCTTCTAGGAGATAATGATTTTGCAATTTTAAACCAGGGAGATGGTAATTTATACTTTTAGTCTGTGTAGCACATTCACAGCATCCAGAATAATTTGTTGAGTGAGATATCTCCTGATCCTACACTTTCTACAAAGCCAAGGTCTCTGATAATGAAAACAAAAGACCCAGAAAACATCACCTCACCCCATTATGTGACAATAGACTTGTGATAAGTCTGGATGAATTTAGAACACAGATGAAGCGGGAAGATTAAATCCAATCCCAGGATCCTGTGTTTAAACAAAGGAGACTACAATAGGATGAGGGAGAAGTTGGCTAATGTAGACTGGAAGCAAAGACTTTCCGATGGAGGAATATCAAAGCAATTTTTCAAAGTGT
>NW_026867452.1:525488-531100 GCF_020745735.1 Hemiscyllium ocellatum | reverse complement strand
GTGGTACCTATTGAAGGGGGTGTTTCTGAATTTGGGCCCTTTTTGAGTGGCATTGCCGGATGGGTTTTGTGTTGAAGGCTTCCATATCGGGTAGCTCAGCCGGATTTGACCCGGCGGTTCTACCGACTGTCACGCCTTCGAGGGGGACTGTTGTCTAAGTTCAGGCCGAGTTGGTGAATTTCCTAAGTCGGGAAGTGGTCCCACGGGTTTTGGAGTGAACCTAACTGCTCATACCAACTTTGAGGCTTTGGGGCCGGGTAGCACAGTCGGAATTGACCCGGCGGTTCTGCCGAATGCCTGGCCTTCGAGGGGGGCCTGCACTCTGAGTTCAGGCCGAATTTGGTGATTTTCCTAAGTCGGAAGTGGTCCAAACGGGGAAGGGAGTGAACCAGACAGCTCATACCGACTTTGGGGCTTCCAAGCCGGGTAGATCAACCGGATTTGATCCAGCGGTTCTAGCGACTGCCACGGCTTCGAGGGGGACTGTTGTCTAAGTTCAGGCCGAATTTGGTGAATTTCCCGAGTCGGGATGTGGTCCAAACGGGGATGGGAGTGAACCCTGACAGCTCTTACCGACTTTGAGGCTTCGGGGCGGGTAGCTCAGTCGGATTTGACCCGGCGATTCTGCCGACTTCCACGCCTTCGAGCGGGACTCTCCTCTAAGTTCAGGCCGAATTTGGTGAAATTTCCTAAGTCGGGAAGTGGTCCAAACGGGGATGGGGTGAACCTAACTGCTCATACCAACTTTGAGGCTTTGGGGCCGGGTAGCACAGTCGGATTAGACCCGGCGGTTCTGCCGAATGCCTGGCCTTCGAGGGGGGCCTGCCCTCTGAGTTCAGGCCGAATTTGGTGATTTTCCTAAGTCGGGAAGTGGGTCCAAACGGGGATGGGAGTGAACCTGACAGCTCATACCGACTTTGGGGCTTCCAAGCCGGTAAGCTCAACCGGATTTGATCCAGCGGTTCTAGCGACTGCCACGGCTTCGAGGGGGGACTGTTGTCTAAGTTCAGGCCGAATTTGGTGAATTTCCCGAGTCGGGAAGTGGTCCAAACGGGGATGGGAGTGAACCTGACAGGCTTCGGGGCCGGGTAGCTCAGTCGGATTTGACCCGGCGATTCTGCCGACTTCCACGCCTTCGAGCGGGGACTCTCCTCTAAGTTCAGGCCGAATTTGGTGAATTTCCTAAGTCGGGAAGTGGTCCAAACGGGGATGGGAGTGAACCTAACTGCTCATACCAACTTTGAGGCTTTGGGCCGGGTAGCACAGTCGGATTTGACCCGGCGGTTCTGCCGAATGCCTGGCCTTCGAGGGGGGCCTGCCCTCTGAGTTCAGGCCGAATTTGGTGATTTTCCTAAGTCGGGAAGTGGTCCAAACGGGGATGGGAGTGAACCTGACAGCTCATACCGACTTTGGGGGCTTCCAAGCCGGGTAGCTCACCGGATTTGATCCGGCGGTTCTAGCGACTGCCACGGCTTCGAGGGGGGACTGTTGTCTAAGTTCAGGCCGAATTTGGTGAATTTCCCGAGTCGGGAAGTGGTCCAAACGGGGATGGGAGTGAACCTGACAGCTCTTACCGACATTGAGGCTTCGGGGCGGGTAGCTCAGTCGGATTTGACCCGGCGATTCTGCCGACTTCCACGCCTTCGAGCGGGGACTCTCCTCTAAGTTCAGGCCGAATTTGGTGAATTTCCTAAGTCGGGAAGTGGTCCAAACGGGGATGGGAGTGAACCTGACAGCTCTTACCGACTTTGGGGCTTCCAAGCCGGGTAGCTCAAACCGGATTTGATCCGGCGGTTCTAGCGACTGTCACGCCTTCGAGGGGGGACTGTTGTATAAGTTCAGGCCGAATTTGGTGAATTTCCCGAGTCGGGAAGTGGTCCAAACGGGGATGGGAGTGAACCTGACAGCTCTTACCGACTTTGGGGCTTCCAAGCCGGGTAGCTCAACGGATTTGATCCGGCGGTTCTGCCGACTGTCACGCCTTCGAGGGGGGACTGTCCTCAGAGTTCAGGCCGAATTTGGTGAATTTCCCGAGTCGGAAGTGGTCCAAACGGGGATGGGAGTGAACCTGACAGCTCATACCGACTTTGAGGCTTCCAAGCCGGGTAGCTCAGCCGGATTTGACCCGGCGATTCTGCCGACTTCCACGCCTTCGAGGGGGGACTGCCCTCTGAGTTCAGGCCGAATTTGGTGCATTTCCCGAGTCGGGAAGTGGTCTCTGTCACAACGGGGGCAAGTGTCTGAAGAGGTAAAGTGAGTAACCAGCACAGCTTAGGAAGGGTTCCAAAGTTCTCAACAATGTGAATTCGGTTACCAGGAAAGCTTAGGAAAGCTGCCTGACTGTCCCAAACGAATGAACTGCAAAACTTAGGGAACATGCCCGAAGATGCTTAAAAGTGTGAAATCAGTAAGCAGGAAAGCATAGGAAAGTGCCTGAAAGTGCTAAATGAGTAACATGAAAAACGTAGAAAATGCCCGAAAATGTTTAAAAGTGTGAACTCAGTAACCAGCAAAACTTAGTAAAACGTTGGAAAAGCAGAAATGAGTAACCAGAAAAACTTAGAAAAATGTTTGAAAATGAGAAATGAGTAACCAGAAAAACTTAGAAAAATGTTTGAAAATGAGAAATGAGTAACCAAGAAAACTTAGAAAAATGCCCAAAAAGAAGAAATCAGTAACCAGAAAAACTTAGAAAAATGTTTGAAAATGAGAAATGAGTAACCAGAAAAACTTAGAAAAATGTTTGAAAATGAGAAATGAGTAACCAAGAAAACTTAGAAAAATGCCCAAAAAAGAAGAAATCAGTAACCAGAAAAACTTAGAAAAATGTTTGAAAATGAGAAATGAGTAACCAAGAAAACTTAGAAAAATGTTTGAAAATGAGAAATGAGTAACCAAGAAAACTTAGAAAAATGCCCAAAAAGAAGAAATCAGTAACCAGAAAAACTTAGAAAAATGTTTGAAAATGAGAAATGAGTAACCAAGAAAACTTAGAAAAATGCCCAAAAAGAAGAAATCAGTAACCAGAAAAAATTAGAAAAATGTTTGAAAATGAGAACTGAGTAACCAGAAAAACTTAGAAAAATGTTTGAAAATGAGAAATGAGTAACCAAGAAAACTTAGAAAAAAGCCCAAAAAGAAGAAATCAGTAACCAGAAAAACTTAGAAAAATGTTTGAAAATGAGAAATGAGTAACCAAGAAAACTTAGAAAAATGCCCGAAAAGAAGAAATCAGTAACCAGAAAAACTTAGAAAAATTTTCGGCCAAGTGTGAAAAATATTCTAAGTGTCAGCGGAGGAAAATGCCGAAGCATCGGGAAAGATTCAAAAACTCATGCCGAACATGAGTTCCGAAGTGCCGGAGGAACTGGGCGAATTGAGCCCGGCGGTTGGCCAGATGTCGTTTTGAGTCTGCAGCCCGAAAACTTTAACTTTGTCTGCCGCGGAAGTCTGGACCGGGAAAATCCAAACGGTTTTGCCGGGTTCGAGTTCCAGAGCGAAGCAGTCGAATTTGAAATTCAGACCCATTCAGTGCCACTTGACATTGTGACACAGTGAGGTTGGCGGGGTACCCGGAGATTTCTGGGAACACGATTTTTAGAACAAAATGGCGGCGCGGGACCACTTTGAAAGGCATCCGAAAAAACGGTTCCGCGGGCAGAGCACTTGAATGACAGGCCTGTGTGCATGCCCAAGAGCTCTCGGTAGTCTAATTTTTGACACTTTGTCAAATTTTCGACAGACTTACCCAACTCTTGCTGCCTGTTCTAAGAATCAGTCAGAGGCCTGTGCGGCGGTCTCTTGACACTTTGGAGGGCGGGCAAACCCCACGTTGACTCCGGCCGTCCCTCCAAAAGGCACTTGCTATTGGGGGAAAGGATTGCAAGTAGCCTGGTTCCCGTGGGAGCGGCCAGGAAGGGTGCAGGCTGGCCCTTGCCTGAGCATTCCCAAAACCCTCTTCCGCTGAGAGCAGACCTCGCACGCCGCACTACCGGCTCTGGGAGTGGTTGGCCGCTATTGTACATAGTCCGGTCCTTCCTCTGCCACCCGGCAAGTGCGATGGCTCTGCCGCCCTGCGGTGCTCGTCACCCAGGTTTGGGGAACACGATACTTAGAACATGTTGGCGGCTCGGGACCTGCAGGCGAAAGGGGCCCCGTGGTGCTGAGCACATCGACCTCGGGTCTCAGTGCAAGCCGGAGAGTTCGCGGAAGTCTTAAAAGATTTTGACATCTGCTCAATTCTTTGACAGGCTTGCCTGACTCTTTCCGTCCGTTCTAAGAATCAGTCGGAGGCCGGGGCGGGGACGGTCTCTTGACACACGGAGGGTTGGCTTCCCTCCTCAGGTGTTTGTGTCGAAAATGAAGGCGAGAGATGCAAGCGTCCTGGTTCCCCTGGGTGCTGCCAGCAAGGGTGCAGGCTGACCCTTGCCTGAGCACTCCCAAAAGCCTCTTAAGCTGAGAGCAGGCGCCGCACTACCGGCTCTGGGAGTCGTTGGCCGCTATTGTACATAGTCCGGTCCTTCCTCTGCCACCCGGCAAGTGCGATGGCTCTGCCTCCCTGCGGTGCTCGTCACCCAGGTTTGGGGAACACGATACTTAGAACATGTTGGCGGCTCGGGACCTGCAGGCGAAGGGGGCCCCGTGGTGCTGAGCACATCGACCTCGCGTCTCAGTGCAAGCCGGAGAGTTCGCGGAAGTCTTAACAGGCTTGCCTGACTCTTTCCGTCCGTTCTAAGAATCAGTCGGAGGCCGGGGCGGGGACGGTCTCTTGACACACGGAGGGTTGGCTTCCCTCCTCAGGCGTTTGTGTCGAAAATGAAGGCGAGAGATGCAAGCGTCCTGGTTCCCCTGGGTGCTGCCAGCAAGGGTGCAGGCTGACCCTTGCCTGAGCACTCCCAAAAGCCTCTTAGGCTGAGAGCAGGCGCCGCACTACCGGCTCTGGGAGTCGTTGGCCGCTATTGTACATAGTCCGGTCCTTCCTCTGCCACCCGGCAAGTGCGATGGCTCTGCCTCCCTGCGGTGCCCGTCACCCAGGTTTGGAGAACACGATACTTAGAACATGTTGGCGGCTCGGGACCTGCAGGCGAAAGGGGGCCCCGTGGTGCTGAGCACATCGACCTCGCGTCTCAGTGCAAGCCGGAGAGTTCGCGGAAGTCTTAACAGGCTTGCCTGACTCTTTCCGTCCGTTCTAAGAATCAGTCGGAGGCCGGGGCGGGGACGGTCTCTTGACACACGGAGGGTTGGCTTCCCTCCTCAGGCGTTTGTGTCGAAAATGAAGGCGAGAGATGCAAGCGTCCTGGTTCCCCTGGGTGCTGCCAGCAAGGGTGCAGGCTGACCCTTGCCTGAGCACTCCCAGAAGCCTCTTAGGCTGAGAGCAGACGCCGCACTACCGGCTCTGGGAGTCGTTGGCCGCTATTGTACATAGTCCGGTCCTTCCTCTGCCACCCGGCAAGTGCGATGGCTCTGCCTCCCTGCGGTGCCCGTCACCCAGGTTTGGAGAACACGATACTAAGAACATGTTGGCGGCTCGGGACCTGCAGGCGAAAGGGGCCCCGTGGTGCTTAGCACATCGACCTCGCGTCTCAGTGCAAGCCGGAGAGTTCGCGGAAGTC
>NW_026867452.1:502988-512988 GCF_020745735.1 Hemiscyllium ocellatum | reverse complement strand
GCAGTACAAATCAGTAACCAGCCCCACTTAGAATATTTTTGAGTCAGTACAAATCAGTAACCAGCGACACTTAGAATATTTTTGAAGCAGTACAAATCAGTAACCACTGACACTTAGAATATTTTTGAAGCAGTACAAATCAGTAACCAGCGACACTTAGAATATTTTTGAAGCAGTACAAATCAGTAACCAGCGACACTTAGAATATTTTTGGAGCAGTACAAATCAGTAACCAGCGACACTTAGAATATTTTTGAAGCAGTACAAATCAGTAACCAGCGACACTTAGAATATTTTTGGAGCAGTACAAATCAGTAACCAGCGACACTTAGAATATTTTTGAAGCAGTACAAATCAGTAACCACTGACACTTAGAATATTTTTGAAGCAGTACAAATCAGTAACCAGCGACACTTAGAATATTGTTGAAGCAGTACAAATCAGTAACCACTGACACTTAGAATATTTTTGAATCAGTACAAATCAGTAACCAGCGACACTTAGAATATTTTTGAAGCAGTACAAATCAGTAACCACTGACACTTAGAATATTTTTGAAGCAGTACAAATCAGTAACCGCTGACACTTAGAATATTTTTGAAGCAGTACAAATCAGTAACCAGCGACACTTAGAATATTTTTGGAGCAGTACAAATCAGTAACCAGCCCCACTTAGAATATTTTTGAGTCAGTACAAATCAGTAACCAGCGACACTTAGAATATTTTTGAAGCAGTACAAATCAGTAACCACTGACACTTAGAATATTTTTGAAGCAGTACAAATCAGTAACCAGCGACACTTAGAATATTTTTGAAGCAGTACAAATCAGTAACCAGCGACACTTAGAATATTTTTGGAGCAGTACAAATCAGTAACCAGCGACACTTAGAATATTTTTGAAGCAGTACAAATCAGTAACCAGCGACACTTAGAATATTTTTGGAGCAGTACAAATCAGTAACCAGCGGACACTTAGAATATTTTTGAAGCAGTACAAATCAGTAACCACTGACACTTAGAATATTTTTGAAGCAGTACAAATCAGTAACCAGCGACACTTAGAATATTGTTGAAGCAGTACAAATCAGTAACCACTGACACTTAGAATATTTTTGAATCAGTACAAATCAGTAACCAGCGACACTTAGAATATTTTTGAAGCAGTACAAATCAGTAACCACTGACACTTAGAATATTTTTGAGCAGTACAAATCAGTAACCAGCGACACTTAGAATATTTTTGAAGCAGTACAAATCAGTAACCAGCGACACTTAGAATATTTTTGGAGCAGTACAAATCAGTAACCAGCGACACTTAGAATATTTTTGAAGCAGTACAAATCAGAAACCACTGACACTTAGAATATTTTTGAAGCAGTACAAATCAGTAACCAGCGACACTTAGAATATTTTTGAAGCAGTACAAATCAGTAACCACTGACACTTAGAATATTTTTGAAGCAGTACAAATCAGTAACGCTGACACTTAGAATATTTTTGAAGCAGTACAAATCAGTAACCAGCGACACTTAGAATATTTTTGGAGCAGTACAAATCAGTAACCACTGACACTTAGAATATTTTTGAAGCAGTACAAATCAGTAACCGGCGACACTTAGAATATTTTTGAAGCAGTACAAATCAGTAACCACTGACACTTAGAATATTTTTGAAGCAGTACAAATCAGTAACCGGCGACACTTAGAATATTTTTGAAGCAGTACAAATCAGTAACCACTGACACTTGAATATTTTTGAAGCAGTACAAATCAGTAACCGCTGACACTTAGAATATTTTTGAAGCAGTACAAATCAGTAACCAGCGACACTTAGAATATTTTTGGAGCAGTACAAATCAGTAACCAGCCCACTTAGAATATTTTTGAGTCAGTACAAATCAGTAACCAGCGACACTTAGAATATTTTTGAAGCAGTACAAATCAGTAACCACTGACACTTAGAATATTTTTGAAGCAGTACAAATCAGTAACCAGCGACACTTAGAATATTTTTGAAGCAGTACAAATCAGTAACCAGCGACACTTAGAATATTTTTGGAGCAGTACAAATCAGTAACCAGCGACACTTAGAATATTTTTGAAGCAGTACAAATCAGTAACCAGCGACACTTAGAATATTTTTGGAGCAGTACAAATCAGTAACCAGCGACACTTAGAATATTTTTGAAGCAGTACAAATCAGTAACCACTGACACTTAGAATATTTTTGAAGCAGTACAAATCAGTAACCAGCGACACTTAGAATATTTTTGAAGCAGTACAAATCAGTAACCACTGACACTTAGAATATTTTTGAAGCAGTACAAATCAGTAACCAGCGACACTTAGAATATTTTTGGAGCAGTACAAATCAGTAACCACTGACACTTAGAATATTTTTGAAGCAGTACAAATCAGTAACCAGCGACACTTAGAATATTTTTGAAGCAGTACAAATCAGTACCCACTGACACTTAGAATATTTTTGAAGCAGTACAAATCAGTAACCGCTGACACTTAGAATATTTTTGAAGCAGTACAAATCAGTAACCAGCGACACTTAGAATATTTTTGGAGCAGTACAAATCAGTAACCACTGACACTTAGAATATTTTTGAAGCAGTACAAATCAGTAACCAGCGACACTTAGAATATTTTTGGAGCAGTACAAATCAGTAACCACTGACACTTAGAATATTTTTGAAGCAGTACAAATCAGTAACCAGCGACACTTAGAATATTTTTGAAGCAGTACAAATCAGTAACCACTGACACTTAGAATATTTTTGAAGCAGTACAAATCAGTAACCAGCGACACTTAGAATATTTTTGAAGCAGTACAAATCAGTAACCACTGACACTTAGAATATTTTTGAAGCAGTACAAATCAGTAACCAGCGACACTTAGAATATTTTTGAAGCAGTACAAATCAGTAACCAGCGACACTTAGAATATTTTTGGAGCAGTACAAATCAGTAACCAGCGACACTTAGAATATTTTTGACGCAGTACAAATCAGTAACCACTGACACTTAGAATATTTTTGAAGCAGTACAAATCAGTAACCAGCGACACTTAGAATATTTTTGAAGCAGTACAAATCAGTAACGCTGACACTTAGAATATTTTTGAAGCAGTACAAATCAGTAACCAGCGACACTTAGAATATTTTTGGAGCATTACAAATCAGTAACCAGCGACACTTAGAATATTTTTGGAGCAGTACAAATCAGTAACCACTGACACTTAGAATATTTTTGAGTCAGTACAAATCAGTAACCAGCGACACTTAGAATATTTTTCAGTCAGTACAAATCAGTAACCAGCGACACTTAGAATATTTTTGAGGCAGTACAAATCAGTAACCAGTGACACTTAGAATATTTTTGGAGCAGTACAAATCAGTAACCAGCGACACTTAGAATATTTTTGAAGCAGTACAAATCAGTAACCAAGTGCATTTTTGAATTGGTTACTGATTTCTCCGTTGAAGTTGGGGCTGCGGTTGGCTTCAGTTAGTGGTGGGGGCTTAATTTTCGCCGAGGGAGCGTGTCCCGGTAGTGTCTCCGAGGAAGTGGTACCTATTGAAGGGGGTGTTTCTGAATTTGGGCCCTTTTTGAGTGGCATTGCCGGATGGGTTTTGTGTTGAAGGCTTCCAAATCGGGTAGCTCAGCCGGATTTGACCCGGCGGTTCTACCGACTGTCACGCCTTCGAGGGGGGACTGTTGTCTAAGTTCAGGCCGGATTTGGTGAATTTCCTAAGTCGGGAAGTGGTCCCCAACGGGTTTGGGAGTGAACCTAACTGCTCATACCAACTTTGAGGCTTTGGGGCCGGGTAGCACAGTCGGATTTGACCCGGCGGTTCTGCCGAATGCCTGGCCTTCGAGGGGGGCCTGCCCTCTGAGTTCAGGCCGAATTTGGTGATTTTCCTAAGTCGGGAAGTGGTCCAAACGGGGATGGGAGTGAACCTGACAGCTCATACCGACATTGAGGCTTCCAAGCCGGGTAGCTCAAACGGATTTGATCCAGCGGTTCTAGCGACTGCCACGGCTTCGAGGGGGGACTGTTGTCTAAGTTCAGGCCGAATTTGGTGAATTTCCCGAGTCGGGAAGTGGTCCAAACGGGGATGGGAGTGAACCTGACAGCTCTTACCGACATTGAGGCTTCGGGGCCGGGTAGCTCAGTCGGATTTGACCCGGCGATTCTGCCGACTTCCACGCCTTCGAGCGGGGACTCTCCTCTAAGTTCAGGCCGAATTTGGTGAATTTCCTAAGTCGGGAAGTGGTCCAAACGGGGATGGGAGTGAACCTAACTGCTCATACCAACTTTGAGGCTTTGGGCCGGGTAGCACAGTCGGATTTGACCCGGCGGTTCTGCCGAATGCCTGGCCTTCGAGGGGGGCCTGCCCTCTGAGTTCAGGCCGAATTTGGTGATTTTCCTAAGTCGGGAAGTGGTCCAAACGGGGATGGGAGTGAACCTGACAGCTCATACCGACTTTGGGGCTTCCAAGCCGGGTAGCTCAACCGGATTTGATCCAGCGGTTCTAGCGACTGCCACGGCTTCGAGGGGGGACTGTTGTCTAAGTTCAGGCCGAATTTGGTGAATTTCCCGAGTCGGGAAGTGGTCCAAACGGGGATGGGAGTGAACCTGACAGCTCTTACCGACATTGAGGCTTCGGGGCCGGGTAGCTCAGTCGGATTTGACCCGGCGATTCTGCCGACTTCCACGCCTTCGAGCGGGGACTCTCCTCTAAGTTCAGGCCGAATTTGGTGAATTTCCTAAGTCGGGAAGTGGTCCAAACGGGGATGGGAGTGAACCTAACTGCTCATACCAACTTTGAGGCTTTGGGGCCGGGTAGCACAGTCGGATTTGACCCGGCGGTTCTGCCGAATGCCTGGCCTTCGAGGGGGGCCTGCCCTCTGAGTTCAGGCCGAATTTGGTGATTTTCCTAAGTCGGGAAGTGGTCCAAACGGGGATGGGAGTGAACCTGACAGCTCATACCGACTTTGGGGCTTCCAAGCCGGGTAGCTCAACCGGATTTGATCCGGCGGTTCTAGCGACTGCCACGGCTTCGAGGGGGGACTGTTGTCTAAGTTCAGGCCGAATTTGGTGAATTTCCGAGTCGGGAAGTGGTCCAAACGGGGATGGGAGTGAACCTGACAGCTCTTACCGACATTGAGGCTTCGGGGCCGGGTAGCTCAGTCGGATTTGACCCGGCGATTCTGCCGACTTCCACGCCTTCGAGCGGGGACTCTCCTCTAAGTTCAGGCCGAATTTGGTGAATTTCCTAAGTCGGGAAGTGGTCCAAACGGGGATGGGAGTGAACCTGACAGCTCTTACCGACTTTGGGGCTTCCAAGCCGGGTAGCTCAACCGGATTTGATCCGGCGGTTCTAGCGACTGTCACGCCTTCGAGGGGGGACTGTTGTATAAGTTCAGGCCGAATTTGGTGAATTTCCCGAGTCGGGAAGTGGTCCAAACGGGGATGGGAGTGAACCTGACAGCTCTTACCGACTTTGGGGCTTCCAAGCCGGGTAGCTCAGCCGGATTTGATCCGGCGGTTCTGCCGACTGTCACGCCTTCGAGGGGGGACTGTTGTATAAGTTCAGGCCGAATTTGGTGAATTTCCCGAGTCGGGAAGTGGTCCAAACGGGGATGGGAGTGAACCTGACAGCTCTTACCGACTTTGAGGCTTCGGGGCCGGGTAGCTCAGCCGGATTTGATCCGGCGGTTCTGCCGACTGTCACGCCTTCGAGGGGGGACTGTCCTCTGAGTTCAGGCCGAATTTGGTGAATTTCCCGAGTCGGGAAGTGGTCCAAACGGGGATGGGAGTGAACCTGACAGCTCATACCGACTTTGAGGCTTCCAAGCCGGGTAGCTCAGCCGGATTAGACCCGGCGATTCTGCCGACTTCCACGCCTTCGAGGGGGGACTGCCCTCTGAGTTCAGGCCGAATTTGGTGCATTTCCCGAGTCGGGAAGTGGTCTCTGTCACAACGGGGGCAAGTGTCTGAAGAGGTAAAGTGAGTAACCAGCACAGCTTAGGGAAGGGTTCCAAAGTTCTCAACAATGTGAATTCGGTTACCAGGAAAGCTTAGGAAAGCTGCCTGACTGTCCCAAACGAATGAACTGCAAAACTTAGGGAACATGCCCGAAGATGCTTAAAAGTGTGAAATCAGTAAGCAGGAAAGCATAGGAAAGTGCCTGAAAGTGCTAAATGAGTAACATGAAAAACGTAGAAAAATGCCCGAAAATGTTTAAAAGTGTGAACTCAGTAACCAGCAAAACTTAGTAAAACGTTGGAAAAGCAGAAATGAGTAACCAGAAAAACTTAGAAAAATGTTTGAAAATGAGAAATGAGTAACCAGAAAAACTTAGAAAAATGTTTGAAAATGAGAAATGAGTAACCAAGAAAACTTAGAAAAATGCCCAAAAAGAAGAAATCAGTAACCAGAAAAACTTAGAAAAATGTTTGAAAATGAGAAATGAGTAACCAGAAAAACTTAGAAAAATGTTTGAAAATGAGAAATGAGTAACCAAGAAAACTTAGAAAAATGCCCAAAAAGAAGAAATCAGTAACCAGAAAAACTTAGAAAAATGTTTGAAAATGAGAAATGAGTAACCAAGAAAACTTAGAAAAATGTTTGAAAATGAGAAATGAGTAACCAAGAAAACTTAGAAAAATGCCCAAAAAGAAGAAATCAGTAACCAGAAAAACTTAGAAAAATGTTTGAAAATGAGAAATGAGTAACCAAGAAAACTTAGAAAAATGCCCAAAAAGAAGAAATCAGTAACCAGAAAAACTTAGAAAAATGTTTTAAAATGAGAAATGAGTAACCAGAAAAACTTAGAAAAATGTTTTGAAAATGAGAAATGAGTAACCAAGAAAACTTAGAAAAATGCCCAAAAAGAAGAAATCAGTAACCAGAAAAACTTAGAAAAATGTTTGAAAATGAGAAATGAGTAACCAAGAAAACTTAGAAAAATGCCCGAAAAGAAGAAATCAGTAACCAGAAAAACTTAGAAAAATTTTCGGCCAAGTGTGAAAAATATTCTAAGTGTCAGCGGAGGAAAATGCCGAAGCATCGGGAAAGATTCAAAAACTCATGCCGAACATGAGTTCCGAAGTGCCGGAGGAACTGGGCGAATTGAGCCCGGCGGTTGGCCAGATGTCGTTTTGAGTCTGCAGCCCGAAAACTTTAACTTTGTCTGCCGCGGAAGTCTGGACCGGGAAAAATCCAAACGGTTTTGCCGGGTTCGAGTTCCAGAGCGAAGCAGTCGAATTTGAAATTCAGACCCATTCAGTGCCACTTGACATTGTGACACAGTGAGGTTGGCGGGGTACCCGGAGATTTCTGGAACACGATTTTTAGAACAAAATGGCGGCGCGGGACCACTTTGAAAGGCATCCGAAAAACGGTTCCGCGGGCAGAGCACTTGAATGACAGGCCTGTGTGCATGCCCAAGAGCTCTCGGAAGTCTAATTTTTGACACTTTGTCAAATTTTCGACAGACTTACCCAACTCTTGCTGCCTGTTCTAAGAATCAGTCAGAGGCCTGTGCGGCGGTCTCTTGACACTTTGGAGGGCGGGCAAACCCCACGTTGACTCCGGCCGTCCCTCCAAAAGGCACTTGCTATTGGGGGAAAGGATTGCAAGTAGCCTGGTTCCCGTGGGAGCGGCCAGGAAGGGTGCAGGCTGGCCCTTGCCTGAGCATTCCCAAAACCCTCTTCCGCTGAGAGCAGACCTCGCACGCCGCACTACCGGCTCTGGGAGTGGTTGGCCGCTATTGTACATAGTCCGGTCCTTCCTCTGCCACCCGGCAAGTGCGATGGCTCTGCCGCCCTGCGGTGCTCGTCACCCAGGTTTGGGGAACACGATACTTAGAACATGTTGGCGGCTCGGGACCTGCAGGCGAAAGGGGCCCCGTGGTGCTGAGCACATCGACCTCGGGTCTCAGTGCAAGCCGGAGAGTTCGCGGAAGTCTTAAAAGATTTTGACATCTGCTCAATTCTTTGACAGGCTTGCCTGACTCTTTCCGTCCGTTCTAAGAATCAGTCGGAGGCCGGGGCGGGGACGGTCTCTTGACACACGGAGGGTTGGCTTCCCTCCTCAGGTGTTTGTGTCGAAAATGAAGGCGAGAGATGCAAGCGTCCTGGTTCCCCTGGGTGCTGCCAGCAAGGGTGCAGGCTGACCCTTGCCTGAGCACTCCCAAAAGCCTCTTAAGCTGAGAGCAGGCGCCGCACTACCGGCTCTGGGAGTCGTTGGCCGCTATTGTACATAGTCCGGTCCTTCCTCTGCCACCCGGCAAGTGCGATGGCTCTGCCTCCCTGCGGTGCTCGTCACCCAGGTTTGGGGAACACGATACTTAGAACATGTTGGCGGCTCGGGACCTGCAGGCGAAGGGGGCCCCGTGGTGCTGAGCACATCGACCTCGCGTCTCAGTGCAAGCCGGAGAGTTCGCGGAAGTCTTAACAGGCTTGCCTGACTCTTTCCGTCCGTTCTAAGAATCAGTCGGAGGCCGGGGCGGGGACGGTCTCTTGACACACGGAGGGTTGGCTTCCCTCCTCAGGCGTTTGTGTCGAAAATGAAGGCGAGAGATGCAAGCGTCCTGGTTCCCCTGGGTGCTGCCAGCAAGGGTGCAGGCTGACCCTTGCCTGAGCACTCCCAAAAGCCTCTTAGGCTGAGAGCAGGCGCCGCACTACCGGCTCTGGGAGTCGTTGGCCGCTATTGTACATAGTCCGGTCCTTCCTCTGCCACCCGGCAAGTGCGATGGCTCTGCCTCCCTGCGGTGCCCGTCACCCAGGTTTGGAGAACACGATACTTAGAACATGTTGGCGGCTCGGGACCTGCAGGCGAAAGGGGCCCCGTGGTGCTGAGCACATCGACCTCGCGTCTCAGTGCAAGCCGGAGAGTTCGCGGAAGTCTTAACAGGCTTGCCTGACTCTTTCCGTCCGTTCTAAGAATCAGTCGGAGGCCGGGGCGGGGACGGTCTCTTGACACACGGAGGGTTGGCTTCCCTCCTCAGGCGTTTGTGTCGAAAATGAAGGCGAGAGATGCAAGCGTCCTGGTTCCCCTGGGTGCTGCCAGCAAGGGTGCAGGCTGACCCTTGCCTGAGCACTCCCAGAAGCCTCTTAGGCTGAGAGCAGACGCCGCACTACCGGCTCTGGGAGTCGTTGGCCGCTATTGTACATAGTCCGGTCCTTCCTCTGCCACCCGGCAAGTGCGATGGCTCTGCCTCCCTGCGGTGCCCGTCACCCAGGTTTGGAGAACACGATACTAAGAACATGTTGGCGGCTCGGGACCTGCAGGCGAAAGGGGCCCCGTGGTGCTTAGCACATCGACCTCGCGTCTCAGTGCAAGCCGGAGAGTTCGCGGAAGTCTAAAGCTTTTGACATTCGCTCAAAGCTTTGACAGGCTTGCCCGACTCTTTCCGTCCGTTCTAAGAATCAGTCAGAGGCTGGTGGGGAGGTCTCTTGACGCAAGGGGAGGGGTGGCGTCCCTCCTCAGGCGCTTGTGTCGAAAATGAAGGCGAGAGATGCAAGCGTCCTGGTTCCCCTGGGTGCTGCCAGCAAGGGTGCAGGCTGACCCTTGCCTGAGCACTCCCAGAAGCCTCTTAGGCTGAGAGCAGACGCCGCACAACCGGCTCTGGGAGTCGTTGGCCGCTATTGTACATAGTCCGGTCCTTCCTCTGCCACCCGGCAAGTGCGATGGCTCTGCCTCCCTGCGGTGCCCGTCACCCAGGATTGGAGAACACGATACTAAGAACATGTTGGCGGCTCGGGACCTGCAGGCGAAAGGGGCCCCGTGGTGCTTAGCACATCGACCTCGCGTCTCAGTGCAAGCCGGAGAGTTCGCGGAAGTCTAAAGCTTTTGACATTCGCTCAAAGCTTTGACAGGCTTGCCCGACTCTTTCCGTCCGTTCTAAGAATCAGTCAGAGGCCGGTGGGGAGGTCTCTTGACGCAAAGGGGAGGGTGGCGTCCCTCCTCAGGCGCTTGTG
>NW_026867452.1:480488-490488 GCF_020745735.1 Hemiscyllium ocellatum | reverse complement strand
CAGTAACCACTGACACTTAGAATATTTTTGAAGCAGTACAAATCAGTAACCAGCGACACTTAGAATATTTTTGAAGCAGTACAAATCAGTAACCAGCGACACTTAGAATATTTTTGGAGCAGTACAAATCAGTAACCAGCGACACTTAGAATATTTTTGAAGCAGTACAAATCAGTAACCAGCGACACTTAGAATATTTTTGGAGCAGTACAAATCAGTAACCAGCGACACTTAGAATATTTTTGAAGCAGTACAAATCAGTAACCAGCGACACTTAGAATATTTTTGAAGCAGTACAAATCAGTAACCAGCGACACTTAGAATATTGTTGAAGCAGTACAAATCAGTAACCACTGACACTTAGAATATTTTTGAAGCAGTACAAATCAGTAACCAGCGACACTTAGAATATTTTTGAAGCAGTACAAATCAGTAACCACTGACACTTAGAATATTTTTGAAGCAGTACAAATCAGTAACCGCTGACACTTAGAATATTTTTGAAGCAGTACAAATCAGTAACCAGCGACACTTAGAATATTTTTGGAGCAGTACAAATCAGTAACCAGCCCCACTTAGAATATTTTTGAGCAGTACAAATCAGTAACCAGCGACACTTAGAATATTTTTGAAGCAGTACAAATCAGTAACCACTGACACTTAGAATATTTTTGAAGCAGTACAAATCAGTAACCAGCGACACTTAGAATATTTTTGAGCAGTACAAATCAGTAACCAGCGACACTTAGAATATTTTTGGAGCAGTACAAATCAGTAACCAGCGACACTTAGAATATTTTTGAAGCAGTACAAATCAGTAACCAGCGACACTTAGAATATTTTTGGAGCAGTACAAATCAGTAACCAGCGACACTTAGAATATTTTTGAAGCAGTACAAATCAGTAACCACTGACACTTAGAATATTTTTGAGCAGTACAAATCAGTAACCAGCGACACTTAGAATATTGTTGAAGCAGTACAAATCAGTAACCAGCGACACTTAGAATATTTTTGAAGCAGTACAAATCAGTAACCACTGACACTTAGAATATTTTTGAAGCAGTACAAATCAGTAACCGCTGACACTTAGAATATTTTTGAAGCAGTACAAATCAGTAACCAGCGACACTTAGAATATTTTTGGAGCAGTACAAATCAGTAACCACTGACACTTAGAATATTTTTGAAGCAGTACAAATCAGTAACCAGCGACACTTAGAATATTTTTGGAGCAGTACAAATCAGTAACCACTGACACTTAGAATATTTTTGAAGCAGTACAAATCAGTAACCAGCGACACTTAGAATATTTTTGAAGCAGTACAAATCAGTAACCACTGACACTTAGAATATTTTTGAAGCAGTACAAATCAGTAACCAGCGACACTTAGAATATTTTTGAAGCAGTACAAATCAGTAACCACTGACACTTAGAATATTTTTGAAGCAGTACAAATCAGTAACCAGCGACACTTAGAATATTTTTGAAGCAGTACAAATCAGTAACCAGCGACACTTAGAATATTTTTGGAGCAGTACAAATCAGTAACCAGCGACACTTAGAATATTTTTGACGCAGTACAAATCAGTAACCACTGACACTTAGAATATTTTTGAAGCAGTACAAATCAGTAACCAGCGACACTTAGAATATTTTTGAAGCAGTACAAATCAGTAACCGCTGACACTTAGAATATTTTTGAAGCAGTACAAATCAGTAACCAGCGACACTTAGAATATTTTTGGAGCATTACAAATCAGTAACCAGCGACACTTAGAATATTTTTGGAGCAGTACAAATCAGTAACCACTGACACTTAGAATATTTTTGAGTCAGTACAAATCAGTAACCAGCGACACTTAGAATATTTTTCAGTCAGTACAAATCAGTAACCAGCGACACTTAGAATATTTTTGAGTCAGTACAAATCAGTAACCAGTGACACTTAGAATATTTTTGGAGCAGTACAAATCAGTAACCAGCGACACTTAGAATATTTTTGAAGCAGTACAAATCAGTAACCAAGTGCATTTTTGAATTGGTTACTGATTTCTCCGTTGAAGTTGGGGCTGCGGTTGGCTTCAGTTAGTGGTGGGGGCTTAATTTTCGCCGAGGGGAGCGTGTCCCGGTAGTGTCTCCGAGGAAGTGGTACCTATTGAAGGGGTGTTTCTGAATTTGGGCCCTTTTTGAGTGGCATTGCCGGATGGGTTTTGTGTTGAAGGCTTCCAAATCGGGTAGCTCAGCCGGATTTGACCCGGCGGTTCTACCGACTGTCACGCCTTCGAGGGGGGACTGTTGTCTAAGTTCAGGCCGGATTTGGTGAATTTCCTAAGTCGGGAAGTGGTCCCAACGGGTTTGGGAGTGAACCTAACTGCTCATACCAACTTTGAGGCTTTGGGGCCGGGTAGCACAGTCGGATTTGACCCGGCGGTTCTGCCGAATGCCTGGCCTTCGAGGGGGGCCTGCCCTCTGAGTTCAGGCCGAATTTGGTGATTTTCCTAAGTCGGGAAGTGGTCCAAACGGGGATGGGAGTGAACCTGACAGCTCATACCGACTTTGGGGCTTCCAAGCCGGGTAGCTCAACCGGATTTGATCCAGCGGTTCTAGCGACTGCCACGGCTTCGAGGGGGGACTGTTGTCTAAGTTCAGGCCGAATTTGGTGAATTTCCCGAGTCGGGAAGTGGTCCAAACGGGGATGGGAGTGAACCTGACAGCTCTTACCGACATTGAGGCTTCGGGGCCGGGTAGCTCAGTCGGATTTGACCCGGCGATTCTGCCGACTTCCACGCCTTCGAGCGGGGACTCTCCTCTAAGTTCAGGCCGAATTTGGTGAATTTCCTAAGTCGGGAAGTGGTCCAAACGGGGATGGGAGTGAACCTAACTGCTCATACCAACTTTGAGGCTTTGGGGCCGGGTAGCACAGTCGGATTTGACCCGGCGGTTCTGCCGAATGCCTGGCCTTCGAGGGGGGCCTGCCCTCTGAGTTCAGGCCGAATTTGGTGAATTTCCTAAGTCGGGAAGTGGTCCAAACGGGGATGGGAGTGAACCTGACAGCTCATACCGACTTTGGGGCTTCCAAGCCGGGTAGCTCAACCGGATTTGATCCAGCGGTTCTAGCGACTGCCACGGCTTCGAGGGGGGACTGTTGTCTAAGTTCAGGCCGAATTTGGTGAATTTCCCGAGTCGGGAAGTGGTCCAAACGGGGATGGGAGTGAACCTGACAGCTCTTACCGACATTGAGGCTTCGGGGCCGGGTAGCTCAGTCGGATTTGACCCGGCGATTCTGCCGACTTCCACGCCTTCGAGCGGGGACTCTCCTCTAAGTTCAGGCCGAATTTGGTGAATTTCCTAAGTCGGGAAGTGGTCCAAACGGGGATGGGAGTGAACCTAACTGCTCATACCAACTTTGAGGCTTTGGGGCCGGGTAGCACAGTCGGATTTGACCCGGCGGTTCTGCCGAATGCCTGGCCTTCGAGGGGGGCCTGCCCTCTGAGTTCAGGCCGAATTTGGTGATTTTCCTAAGTCGGGAAGTGGTCCAAACGGGGATGGGAGTGAACCTGACAGCTCATACCGACTTTGGGGCTTCCAAGCCGGGTAGCTCAACCGGATTTGATCCGGCGGTTCTAGCGACTGCCACGGCTTCGAGGGGGGACTGTTGTCTAAGTTCAGGCCGAATTTGGTGAATTTCCCGAGTCGGGAAGTGGTCCAAACGGGGATGGGAGTGAACCTGACAGCTCTTACCGACATTGAGGCTTCGGGGCCGGGTAGCTCAGTCGGATTTGACCCGGCGATTCTGCCGACTTCCACGCCTTCGAGCGGGGACTCTCCTCTAAGTTCAGGCCGAATTTGGTGAATTTCCTAAGTCGGGAAGTGGTCCAAACGGGGATGGGAGTGAACCTGACAGCTCTTACCGACTTTGGGGCTTCCAAGCCGGGTAGCTCAACCGGATTTGATCCGGCGGTTCTAGCGACTGTCACGCCTTCGAGGGGGGACTGTTGTATAAGTTCAGGCCGAATTTGGTGAATTTCCCGAGTCGGGAAGTGGTCCAAACGGGGATGGGAGTGAACCTGACAGCTCTTACCGACTTTGGGGCTTCCAAGCCGGGTAGCTCAACCGGATTTGATCCGGCGGTTCTGCCGACTGTCACGCCTTCGAGGGGGGACTGTTGTATAAGTTCAGGCCGAATTTGGTGAATTTCCCGAGTCGGGAAGTGGTCCAAACGGGGATGGGAGTGAACCTGACAGCTCTTACCGACTTTGAGGCTTCGGGGCCGGGTAGCTCAGCCGGATTTGATCCGGCGGTTCTGCCGACTGTCACGCCTTCGAGGGGGGACTGTCCTCTGAGTTCAGGCCGAATTTGGTGAATTTCCCGAGTCGGGAAGTGGTCCAAACGGGGATGGGAGTGAACCTGACAGCTCATACCGACTTTGAGGCTTCCAAGCCGGGTAGCTCAGCCGGATTTGACCCGGCGATTCTGCCGACTTCCACGCCTTCGAGGGGGGACTGCCCTCTGAGTTCAGGCCGAATTTGGTGCATTTCCCGAGTCGGGAAGTGGTCTCTGTCACAACGGGGGCAAGTGTCTGAAGAGGTAAAGTGAGTAACCAGCACAGCTTAGGGAAGGGTTCCAAAGTTCTCAACAATGTGAATTCGGTTACCAGGAAAGCTTAGGAAAGCTGCCTGACTGTCCCAAACGAATGAACTGCAAAACTTAGGGAACATGCCCGAAGATGCTTAAAAGTGTGAAATCAGTAAGCAGGAAAGCATAGGAAAGTGCCTGAAAGTGCTAAATGAGTAACATGAAAAACGTAGAAAAATGCCCGAAAATGTTTAAAAGTGTGAACTCAGTAACCAGCAAAACTTAGTAAAACGTTGGAAAAGCAGAAATGAGTAACCAGAAAAACTTAGAAAAATGTTTGAAAATGAGAAATGAGTAACCAGAAAAACTTAGAAAAATGTTTGAAAATGAGAAATGAGTAACCAAGAAAACTTAGAAAAATGCCCAAAAAGAAGAAATCAGTAACCAGAAAAACTTAGAAAAATGTTTGAAAATGAGAAATGAGTAACCAGAAAAACTTAGAAAAATGTTTGAAAATGAGAAATGAGTAACCAAGAAAACTTAGAAAAATGCCCAAAAAGAAGAAATCAGTAACCAGAAAAACTTAGAAAAATGTTTGAAAATGAGAAATGAGTAACCAAGAAAACTTAGAAAAATGTTTGAAAATGAGAAATGAGTAACCAAGAAAACTTAGAAAAATGCCCAAAAAGAAGAAATCAGTAACCAGAAAAACTTAGAAAAATGTTTGAAAATGAGAAATGAGTAACCAAGAAAACTTAGAAAAATGCCCAAAAAGAAGAAATCAGTAACCAGAAAAACTTAGAAAAATGTTTGAAAATGAGAAATGAGTAACCAGAAAAACTTAGAAAAATGTTTGAAAATGAGAAATGAGTAACCAAGAAAACTTAGAAAAATGCCCAAAAAGAAGAAATCAGTAACCAGAAAAACTTAGAAAAATGTTTGAAAATGAGAAATGAGTAACCAAGAAAACTTAGAAAAATGCCCGAAAAGAAGAAATCAGTAACCAGAAAAACTTAGAAAAATTTTCGGCCAAGTGTGAAAAATATTCTAAGTGTCAGCGGAGGAAAATGCCGAAGCATCGGGAAAGATTCAAAAACTCATGCCGAACATGAGTTCCGAAGTGCCGGAGGAACTGGGCGAATTGAGCCCGGCGGTTGGCCAGATGTCGTTTTGAGTCTGCAGCCCGAAAACTTTAACTTTGTCTGCCGCGGAAGTCTGGACCGGGAAAAATCCAAACGGTTTTGCCGGGTTCGAGTTCCAGAGCGAAGCAGTCGAATTTGAAATTCAGACCCATTCAGTGCCACTTGACATTGTGACACAGTGAGGTTGGCGGGGTACCCGGAGATTTCTGGGAACACGATTTTTAGAACAAAATGGCGGCGCGGGACCACTTTGAAAGGCATCCGAAAAACGGTTCCGCGGGCAGAGCACTTGAATGACAGGCCTGTGTGCATGCCCAAGAGCTCTCGGAAGTCTAATTTTTGACACTTTGTCAAATTTTCGACAGACTTACCCAACTCTTGCTGCCTGTTCTAAGAATCAGTCAGAGGCCTGTGCGGCGGTCTCTTGACACTTTGGAGGGCGGGCAAACCCCACGTTGACTCCGGCCGTCCCTCCAAAAGGCACTTGCTATTGGGGGAAAGGATTGCAAGTAGCCTGGTTCCCGTGGGAGCGGCCAGGAAGGGTGCAGGCTGGCCCTTGCCTGAGCATTCCCAAAACCCTCTTCCGCTGAGAGCAGACCTCGCACGCCGCACTACCGGCTCTGGGAGTGGTTGGCCGCTATTGTACATAGTCCGGTCCTTCCTCTGCCACCCGGCAAGTGCGATGGCTCTGCCGCCCTGCGGTGCTCGTCACCCAGGTTTGGGGAACACGATACTTAGAACATGTTGGCGGCTCGGGACCTGCAGGCGAAAGGGGCCCCGTGGTGCTGAGCACATCGACCTCGGGTCTCAGTGCAAGCCGGAGAGTTCGCGGAAGTCTTAAAAGATTTTGACATCTGCTCAATTCTTTGACAGGCTTGCCTGACTCTTTCCGTCCGTTCTAAGAATCAGTCGGAGGCCGGGGCGGGGACGGTCTCTTGACACACGGAGGGTTGGCTTCCCTCCTCAGGTGTTTGTGTCGAAAATGAAGGCGAGAGATGCAAGCGTCCTGGTTCCCCTGGGTGCTGCCAGCAAGGGTGCAGGCTGACCCTTGCCTGAGCACTCCCAAAAGCCTCTTAAGCTGAGAGCAGGCGCCGCACTACCGGCTCTGGGAGTCGTTGGCCGCTATTGTACATAGTCCGGTCCTTCCTCTGCCACCCGGCAAGTGCGATGGCTCTGCCTCCCTGCGGTGCTCGTCACCCAGGTTTGGGGAACACGATACTTAGAACATGTTGGCGGCTCGGGACCTGCAGGCGAAGGGGGCCCCGTGGTGCTGAGCACATCGACCTCGCGTCTCAGTGCAAGCCGGAGAGTTCGCGGAAGTCTTAACAGGCTTGCCTGACTCTTTCCGTCCGTTCTAAGAATCAGTCGGAGGCCGGGGCGGGGACGGTCTCTTGACACACGGAGGGTTGGCTTCCCTCCTCAGGCGTTTGTGTCGAAAATGAAGGCGAGAGATGCAAGCGTCCTGGTTCCCCTGGGTGCTGCCAGCAAGGGTGCAGGCTGACCCTTGCCTGAGCACTCCCAAAAGCCTCTTAGGCTGAGAGCAGGCGCCGCACTACCGGCTCTGGGAGTCGTTGGCCGCTATTGTACATAGTCCGGTCCTTCCTCTGCCACCCGGCAAGTGCGATGGCTCTGCCTCCCTGCGGTGCCCGTCACCCAGGTTTGGAGAACACGATACTTAGAACATGTTGGCGGCTCGGGACCTGCAGGCGAAAGGGGCCCCGTGGTGCTGAGCACATCGACCTCGCGTCTCAGTGCAAGCCGGAGAGTTCGCGGAAGTCTTAACAGGCTTGCCTGACTCTTTCCGTCCGTTCTAAGAATCAGTCGGAGGCCGGGGCGGGGACGGTCTCTTGACACACGGAGGGTTGGCTTCCCTCCTCAGGCGTTTGTGTCGAAAATGAAGGCGAGAGATGCAAGCGTCCTGGTTCCCCTGGGTGCTGCCAGCAAGGGTGCAGGCTGACCCTTGCCTGAGCACTCCCAGAAGCCTCTTAGGCTGAGAGCAGACGCCGCACTACCGGCTCTGGGAGTCGTTGGCCGCTATTGTACATAGTCCGGTCCTTCCTCTGCCACCCGGCAAGTGCGATGGCTCTGCCTCCCTGCGGTGCCCGTCACCCAGGTTTGGAGAACACGATACTAAGAACATGTTGGCGGCTCGGGACCTGCAGGCGAAAGGGGCCCCGTGGTGCTTAGCACATCGACCTCGCGTCTCAGTGCAAGCCGGAGAGTTCGCGGAAGTCTAAAGCTTTTGACATTCGCTCAAAGCTTTGACAGGCTTGCCCGACTCTTTCCGTCCGTTCTAAGAATCAGTCAGAGGCTGGTGGGGAGGTCTCTTGACGCAAGGGGAGGGGTGGCGTCCCTCCTCAGGCGCTTGTGTCGAAAATGAAGGCGAGAGATGCAAGCGTCCTGGTTCCCCTGGGTGCTGCCAGCAAGGGTGCAGGCTGACCCTTGCCTGAGCACTCCCAGAAGCCTCTTAGGCTGAGAGCAGACGCCGCACAACCGGCTCTGGGAGTCGTTGGCCGCTATTGTACATAGTCCGGTCCTTCCTCTGCCACCCGGCAAGTGCGATGGCTCTGCCTCCCTGCGGTGCCCGTCACCCAGGATTGGAGAACACGATACTAAGAACATGTTGGCGGCTCGGGACCTGCAGGCGAAAGGGGCCCCGTGGTGCTTAGCACATCGACCTCGCGTCTCAGTGCAAGCCGGAGAGTTCGCGGAAGTCTAAAGCTTTTGACATTCGCTCAAAGCTTTGACAGGCTTGCCCGACTCTTTCCGTCCGTTCTAAGAATCAGTCAGAGGCCGGTGGGGAGGTCTCTTGACGCAAAGGGGAGGGGTGGCGTCCCTCCTCAGGCGCTTGTGTCGAAAAATGAAGGCGAGAGACGCGAGCGGCCTGGTTGCTTTGGGTGCTGCCAGGAAGGATGTGGTCTGACCCTTGCCTGAGCACATCCAAAAGCATGTGATGTTGAGAGCAGACCTCGAGCCCCGCACAACCGGCTCTGGGAGTCGTTGGCCGCTATTGTACATAGTCCGGTCCTTCCTCTGCCACCCGGCAAGTGCGATGGCTCTGTCGCCCTGTGGTGCCCGTCACCCAGGTTTGGGGAACACGATACTAAGAACATGTTGGCGGCTCGGGACCTGCAGGCGAAAGGGGCCCCGTGGTGCTGAGCACATCGACCTCGGGTCTCAGTGCAAGCCAGAGAGTTCGCGGAAGTCTAAAGCTTTTGACATACGCTCAAATCTTTGACAGGCTTGCCCGACTCTTTCCGTCCGTTCTAAGAATCAGTCAGAGGCCGGTGGGGAGGTCTCTTGACGCAAGGGGAGGGGTGGCGTCCCTCCTCAGGCGCTTGTGTCGAAAAATGAAGGCGAGAGACACGAGCGGCCTGGTTGCTTTGGGTGCTGCCAGGAAGGATGTGGTCTGACCCTTGCCTGAGCACTCACAGAAGCATGTGACGTTGAGAGCAGACCTCGAGCCCCGCACGACCGGCTCTGGGAGTGGTTGGCCGCTATGGTACATAGTCCGGTCCTTCCTCTGCCACCCGGCAAGTGCGATGGCTCTGCCGCCCTGTGGTGCCCGTCACCCAGGTTTGGGGAACACGATACTAAGAACATGTTGGCGGCTCGGGACCTGCAGGCGAAAGGGGCCCCGGGGTGCTTAGCACATCGACCTCGTGTCTCAGTGCAAGCCGGAGGGTTCGCGGCAGTCTAAAGCTTTTGACATTCGCTCAAAGCTTTGACAGGCTTGCCCGACTCTTTCCGTCCGTTCTAAGAATCAGTCAGAGGCCAGTGCGGAGGTCTCTTGACACAAGGGGAGGGGTGGTGTCCCTCCTCAGGCGCTTGTGTCGAAAATGAAGGCGGGAGACGCAAGCGTCCTGGTTCCCCCTGGGTGCTGCCAGCAAGGGTGCAGGCTGACCCTTGCCTGAGCACTCCCAAAAGCCTCTTAGGCTGAGAGCAGACGCCGCGCTACCGGCTCTGGGAGTCGTTGGCCGCTATGGTACATAGTCCGGTCCTTCCTCTGCCACCCGGCAAGTGCGATGGCTCTGCCGCCCTGTGGTGCTCGTCACCCAGTTTTCCAACCCGGACCCGCGAGCGTGGTGCGAGGGGCGACTTCGCTGCGGTCCACACTTTGATCGATCTGGCTCCGACCGTCTGGTGTGGGAGGTCCCTTGGCGGGCCGGCTTTCCTGTTAAGGGGCCGTTGCTCCAGGGCCTTGTGGTTCTTCCCTGATGCCACCGGGCGCGTTTCATGACCCCATGGCAGGGCCGGGAGAGTTGGCACCCCTCTGCCTC
>NW_026867452.1:460488-470488 GCF_020745735.1 Hemiscyllium ocellatum | reverse complement strand
AATCAGTAACCAGCGACACTTAGAATATTTTTGAAGCAGTACAAATCAGTAACCACTGACACTTAGAATATTTTTGAAGCAGTACAAATCAGTAACCGCTGACACTTAGAATATTTTTGAAGCAGTACAAATCAGTAACCAGCGACACTTAGAATATTTTTGGAGCAGTACAAATCAGTAACCACTGACACTTAGAATATTTTTGAAGCAGTACAAATCAGTAACCGGCGACACTTAGAATATTTTTGAAGCAGTACAAATCAGTAACCACTGACACTTAGAATATTTTTGAAGCAGTACAAATCAGTAACCGGCGACACTTAGAATATTTTTGAAGCAGTACAAATCAGTAACCACTGACACTTAGAATATTTTTGAAGCAGTACAAATCAGTAACCGCTGACACTTAGAATATTTTTGAAGCAGTACAAATCAGTAACCAGCGACACTTAGAATATTTTTGGAGCAGTACAAATCAGTAACCAGCCCCACTTAGAATATTTTTGAGTCAGTACAAATCAGTAACCAGCGACACTTAGAATATTTTTGAAGCAGTACAAATCAGTAACCACTGACACTTAGAATATTTTTGAAGCAGTACAAATCAGTAACCAGCGACACTTAGAATATTTTTGAAGCAGTACAAATCAGTAACCAGCGACACTTAGAATATTTTTGGAGCAGTACAAATCAGTAACCAGCGACACTTAGAATATTTTTGAAGCAGTACAAATCAGTAACCAGCGACACTTAGAATATTTTTGGAGCAGTACAAATCAGTAACCAGCGACACTTAGAATATTTTTGAAGCAGTACAAATCAGTAACCACTGACACTTAGAATATTTTTGAAGCAGTACAAATCAGTAACCAGCGACACTTAGAATATTGTTGAAGCAGTACAAATCAGTAACCACTGACACTTAGAATATTTTTGAATCAGTACAAATCAGTAACCAGCGACACTTAGAATATTTTTGAAGCAGTACAAATCAGTAACCACTGACACTTAGAATATTTTTGAAGCAGTACAAATCAGTAACCGCTGACACTTAGAATATTTTTGAAGCAGTACAAATCAGTAACCAGCGACACTTAGAATATTTTTGGAGCAGTACAAATCAGTAACCAGCCCCACTTAGAATATTTTTGAGTCAGTACAAATCAGTAACCAGCGACACTTAGAATATTTTTGAAGCAGTACAAATCAGTAACCACTGACACTTAGAATATTTTTGAAGCAGTACAAATCAGTAACCAGCGACTCTTAGAATATTTTTGAAGCAGTACAAATCAGTAACCAGCGACACTTAGAATATTTTTGGAGCAGTACAAATCAGTAACCAGCGACACTTAGAAATTTTTGAAGCAGTACAAATCAGTAACCAGCGACACTTAGAATATTTTTGGAGCAGTACAAATCAGAAACCAGCGACACTTAGAATATTTTTGAAGCAGTACAAATCAGTAACCACTGACCCTTAGAATATTTTTGAAGCAGTACAAATCAGTAACCAGCGACACTTAGAATATTGTTGAAGCAGTACAAATCAGTAACCACTGACACTTAGAATATTTTTGAATCAGTACAAATCAGTAACCAGCGACACTTAGAATATTTTTGAAGCAGTACAAATCAGTAACACTGACACTTAGAATATTTTTGAAGCAGTACAAATCAGTAACCAGCGACACTTAGAATATTTTTGAAGCAGTACAAATCAGTAACCAGCGACACTTAGAATATTTTTGGAGCAGTACAAATCAGTAACCAGCGACACTTAGAATATTTTTGAAGCAGTACAAATCAGTAACCACTGACACTTAGAATATTTTTGAAGCAGTACAAATCAGTAACCAGCGACACTTAGAATATTTTTGAAGCAGTACAAATCAGTAACCACTGACACTTAGAATATTTTTGAAGCAGTACAAATCAGTAACCGCTGACACTTAGAATATTTTTGAAGCAGTTCAAATCAGTAACCAGCGACACTTAGAATATTTTTGGAGCAGTACAAATCAGTAACCACTGACACTTAGAATATTTTTGAAGCAGTACAAATCAGTAACCGGCGACACTTAGAATATTTTTGAAGCAGTACAAATCAGTAACCACTGACACTTAGAATATTTTTGAAGCAGTACAAATCAGTAACCGGCGACACTTAGAATATTTTTGAAGCAGTACAAATCAGTAACCACTGACACTTAGAATATTTTTGAAGCAGTACAAATCAGTAACCGCTGACACTTAGAATATTTTTGAAGCAGTACAAATCAGTAACCAGCGACACTTAGAATATTTTTGGAGCAGTACAAATCAGTAACCAGCCCCACTTAGAATATTTTTGAGTCAGTACAAATCAGTAACCAGCGACACTTAGAATATTTTTGAAGCAGTACAAATCAGTAACCACTGACACTTAGAATATTTTTGAAGCAGTACAAATCAGTAACAGCGACACTTAGAATATTTTTGAAGCAGTACAAATCAGTAACCAGCGACACTTAGAATATTTTTTGGAGCAGTACAAATCAGTAACCAGCGACACTTAGAATATTTTTGAAGCAGTACAAATCAGTAACCAGCGACACTTAGAATATTTTTGGAGCAGTACAAATCAGTAACCAGCGACACTTAGAATATTTTTGAAGCAGTACAAATCAGTAACCACTGACACTTAGAATATTTTTGAAGCAGTACAAATCAGTAACCAGCGACACTTAGAATATTTTTGAAGCAGTACAAATCAGTAAACCACTGACACTTAGAATATTTTTGAAGCAGTACAAATCAGTAACCAGCGACACTTAGAATATTTTTGGAGCAGTACAAATCAGTAACCACTGACACTTAGAATATTTTTGAAGCAGTACAAATCAGTAACCAGCGACACTTAGAATATTTTTGAAGCAGTACAAATCAGTAACCACTGACACTTAGAATATTTTTGAAGCAGTACAAATCAGTAACCGCTGACACTTAGAATATTTTTGAAGCAGTACAAATCAGTAACCAGCGACACTTAGAATATTTTTGGAGCAGTACAAAATCAGTAACCACTGACACTTAGAATATTTTTGAAGCAGTACAAATCAGTAACCAGCGGACACTTAGAATATTTTTGGAGCAGTACAACTCAGTAACCACTGACACTTAGAATATTTTTGAAGCAGTACAAATCAGTAACAGCGACACTTAGAATATTTTTGAAGCAGTACAAATCAGTAACCACTGACACTTAGAATATTTTTGAAGCAGTACAAATCAGTAACCAGCGACACTTAGAATATTTTTGAAGCAGTACAAATCAGTAACCACTGACACTTAGAATATTTTTGAAGCAGTACAAATCAGTAACCAGCGACACTTAGAATATTTTTGAAGCAGTACAAATCAGTAACCAGCGACACTTAGAATATTTTTGGAGCAGTACAAATCAGTAACCAGCGACACTTAGAATATTTTTGACGCAGTACAAATCAGTAACCACTGACACTTAGAATATTTTTGAAGCAGTACAAATCAGTAACCAGCGACACTTAGAATATTTTTGAAGCAGTACAAATCAGTAACGCTGACACTTAGAATATTTTTGAAGCAGTACAAATCAGTAACCAGCGACACTTAGAATATTTTTGGAGCATTACAAATCAGTAACCAGCGACACTTAGAATATTTTTGGAGCAGTACAAATCAGTAACCACTGACACTTAGAATATTTTTGAGTCAGTACAAATCAGTAACCAGCGACACTTAGAATATTTTTCAGTCAGTACAAATCAGTAACCAGCGACACTTAGAATATTTTTGAGTCAGTACAAATCAGTAACCAGTGACACTTAGAATATTTTTGGAGCAGTACAAATCAGTAACCAGCGACACTTAGAATATTTTTGAAGCAGTACAAATCAGTAACCAAGTGCATTTTTGAATTGGTTACTGATTTCTCCGTTGAAGTTGGGGCTGCGGTTGGCTTCAGTTAGTGGTGGGGGCTTAATTTTCGCCGAGGGGAGCGTGTCCGGTAGTGTCTCCGAGGAAGTGGTACCTATTGAAGGGGGTGTTTCTGAATTTGGGCCCTTTTTGAGTGGCATTGCCGGATGGGTTTTGTGTTGAAGGCTTCCAAATCGGGTAGCTCAGCCGGATTTGACCCGGCGGTTCTACCGACTGTCACGCCTTCGAGGGGGGACTGTTGTCTAAGTTCAGGCCGGATTTGGTGAATTTCCTAAGTCGGGAAGTGGTCCCAACGGGTTTGGGAGTGAACCTAACTGCTCATACCAACTTTGAGGCTTTGGGGCCGGTAGCACAGTCGGATTTGACCCGGCGGTTCTGCCGAATGCCTGGCCTCGAGGGGGGCCTGCCCTCTGAGTTCAGGCCGAATTTGGTGATTTTCCTAAGTCGGGAAGTGGTCCAAACGGGGATGGGAGTGAACCTGACAGCTCATACCGACTTTGGGGCTTCCAAGCCGGGTAGCTCAACCGGATTTGATCCAGCGGTTCTAGCGACTGCCACGGCTTCGAGGGGGACTGTTGTCTAAGTTCAGGCCGAATTTGGTGAATTTCCCGAGTCGGGAAGTGGTCCAAACGGGGATGGGAGTGAACCTGACAGCTCTTACCGACATTGAGGCTTCGGGGGCGGGTAGCTCAGTCGGATTTGACCCGGCGATTCTGCCGACTTCCACGCCTTCGAGCGGGGACTCTCCTCTAAGTTCAGGCCGAATTTGGTGAATTTCCTAAGTCGGGAGTGGTCCAAACGGGGATGGGAGTGAACCTAACTGCTCATACCAACTTTGAGGCTTTGGGGCGGGTAGCACAGTCGGATTTGACCCGGCGGTTCTGCCGAATGCCTGGCCTTCGAGGGGGGCCTGCCCTCTGAGTTCAGGCCGAATTTGGTGATTTTCCTAAGTCGGGAAGTGGTCCAAACGGGGATGGGAGTGAACCTGACAGCTCATACCGACTTTGGGGCTTCCAAGCCGGGTAGCTCAACCGGATTTGATCCGGCGGTTCTAGCGACTGCCACGGCTTCGAGGGGGGACTGTTGTCTAAGTTCAGGCCGAATTTGGTGAATTTCCAGAGTCGGGAAGTGGTCCAAACGGGGATGGGAGTGAACCTGACAGCTCTTACCGACATTGAGGCTTCGGGGCCGGGTAGCTCAGTCGGATTTGACCCGGCGATTCTGCCGACTTCCACGCCTTCGAGCGGGGACTCTCCTCTAAGTTCAGGCCGAATTTGGTGAATTTCCTAAGTCGGGAAGTGGTCCAAACGGGGATGGGAGTGAACCTAACTGCTCATACCAACTTTGAGGCTTTGGGGCCGGGTAGCACAGTCGGATTTGACCCGGCGGTTCTGCCGAATGCCTGGCCTTCGAGGGGGGCCTGCCCTCTGAGTTCAGGCCGAATTTGGTGATTTTCCTAAGTCGGGAAGTGGTCCAAAAGGGGATGGGAGTGAACCTGACAGCTCATACCGACTTTGGGGCTTCCAAGCCGGGTAGCTCAACGGATTTGATCCGGCGGTTCTAGCGACTGCCACGGCTTCGAGGGGGGACTGTTGTCTAAGTTCAGGCCGAATTTGGTGAATTTCCCGAGTCGGGAAGTGGTCCAAACGGGGATGGGAGTGAACCTGACAGCTCTTACCGACATTGAGGCTTCGGGGCCGGGTAGCTCAGTCGGATTTGACCCGGCGATTCTGCCGACTTCACGCCTTCGAGCGGGGACTCTCCTCTAAGTTCAGGCCGAATTTGGTGAATTTCCTAAGTCGGGAAGTGGTCCAAACGGGGATGGGAGTGAACCTGACAGCTCTTACCGACTTTGGGGCTTCCAAGCCGGGTAGCTCAACCGGATTTGATCCGGCGGTTCTAGCGACTGTCACGCCTTCGAGGGGGGACTGTTGTATAAGTTCAGGCCGAATTTGGTGAATTTCCCGAGTCGGGAAGTGGTCCAAACGGGGATGGGAGTGAACCTGACAGCTCTTACCGACTTTGGGGCTTCCAAGCCGGGTAGCTCAACCGGATTTGATCCGGCGGTTCTGCCGACTGTCACGCCTTCGAGGGGGGACTGTTGTATAAGTTCAGGCCGAATTTGGTGAATTTCCCGAGTCGGGAAGTGGTCCAAACGGGGATGGGAGTGAACCTGACAGCTCTTACCGACTTTGAGGCTTCGGGGCCGGGTAGCTCAGCCGGATTTGATCCGGCGGTTCTGCCGACTGTCACGCCTTCGAGGGGGGACTGTCCTCTGAGTTCAGGCCGAATTTGGTGAATTTCCCGAGTCGGGAAGTGGTCCAAACGGGGATGGGAGTGAACCTGACAGCTCATACCGACTTTGAGGCTTCCAAGCCGGGTAGCTCAGCCGGATTTGACCCGGCGATTCTGCCGACTTCCACGCCTTCGAGGGGGGACTGCCCTCTGAGTTCAGGCCGAATTTGGTGCATTTCCCGAGTCGGGAAGTGGTCTCTGTCACAACGGGGGCAAGTGTCTGAAGAGGTAAAGTGAGTAACCAGCACAGCTTAGGGAAGGGTTCCAAAGTTCTCAACAATGTGAATTCGGTTACCAGGAAAGCTTAGGAAAGCTGCCTGACTGTCCCAAACGAATGAACTGCAAAACTTAGGGAACATGCCCGAAGATGCTTAAAAGTGTGAAATCAGTAAGCAGGAAAGCATAGGAAAGTGCCTGAAAGTGCTAAATGAGTAACATGAAAAACGTAGAAAAATGCCCGAAAATGTTTAAAAGTGTGAACTCAGTAACCAGCAAAACTTAGTAAAACGTTGGAAAAGCAGAAATGAGTAACCAGAAAAACTTAGAAAAATGTTTGAAAATGAGAAATGAGTAACCAGAAAAACTTAGAAAAATGTTTGAAAATGAGAAATGAGTAACCAAGAAAACTTAGAAAAATGCCCAAAAAGAAGAAATCAGTAACCAGAAAAAATTAGAAAAATGTTTGAAAATGAGAAATGAGTAACCAGAAAAACTTAGAAAAATGTTTGAAAATGAGAAATGAGTAACCAAGAAAACTTAGAAAAATGCCCAAAAAGAAGAAATCAGTAACCAGAAAAACTTAGAAAAATGTTTGAAAATGAGAAATGAGTAACCAAGAAAACTTAGAAAAATGTTTGAAAATGAGAAATGAGTAACCAAGAAAACTTAGAAAAAATGCCCAAAAAGAAGAAATCAGTAACCAGAAAAACTTAGAAAAATGTTTGAAAATGAGAAATGAGTAACCAAGAAAACTTAGAAAAATGCCCAAAAAGAAGAAATCAGTAACCAGAAAAACTTAGAAAAATGTTTGAAAATGAGAAATGAGTAACCAGAAAAACTTAGAAAAATGTTTGAAAATGAGAAATGAGTAACCAAGAAAACTTAGAAAAATGCCCAAAAAGAAGAAATCAGTAACAGAAAAACTTAGAAAAATGTTTGAAAATGAGAAATGAGTAACCAAGAAAACTTAGAAAAATGCCCGAAAAGAAGAAATCAGTAACCAGAAAAACTTAGAAAAATTTTCGGCCAAGTGTGAAAAATATTCTAAGTGTCAGCGGAGGAAAATGCCGAAGCATCGGGAAAGATTCAAAAACTCATGCCGAACATGAGTTCCGAAGTGCCGGAGGAACTGGGCGAATTGAGCCCGGCGGTTGGCCAGATGTCGTTTTGAGTCTGCAGCCCGAAAACTTTAACTTTGTCTGCCGCGGAAGTCTGGACCGGGAAAATCCAAACGGTTTTGCCGGGTTCGAGTTCCAGAGCGAAGCAGTCGAATTTGAAATTCAGACCCATTCAGTGCCACTTGACATTGTGACACAGTGAGGTTGGCGGGGTACCCGGAGATTTCTGGGAACACGATTTTTAGAACAAAATGGCGGCGCGGGACCACTTTGAAAGGCATCCGAAAAACGGTTCCGCGGGCAGAGCACTTGAATGACAGGCCTGTGTGCATGCCCAAGAGCTCTCGGAAGTCTAATTTTTGACACTTTGTCAAATTTTCGACAGACTTACCCAACTCTTGCTGCCTGTTCTAAGAATCAGTCAGAGGCCTGTGCGGCGGTCTCTTGACACTTTGGAGGGCGGGCAAACCCCACGTTGACTCCGGCCGTCCCTCCAAAAGGCACTTGCTATTGGGGGAAAGGATTGCAAGTAGCCTGGTTCCCGTGGGAGCGGCCAGGAAGGGTGCAGGCTGGCCCTTGCCTGAGCATTCCCAAAACCCTCTTCCGCTGAGAGCAGACCTCGCACGCCGCACTACCGGCTCTGGGAGTGGTTGGCCGCTATTGTACATAGTCCGGTCCTTCCTCTGCCACCCGGCAAGTGCGATGGCTCTGCCGCCCTGCGGTGCTCGTCACCCAGGTTTGGGGAACACGATACTTAGAACATGTTGGCGGCTCGGGACCTGCAGGCGAAAGGGGCCCCGTGGTGCTGAGCACATCGACCTCGGGTCTCAGTGCAAGCCGGAGAGTTCGCGGAAGTCTTAAAAGATTTTGACATCTGCTCAATTCTTTGACAGGCTTGCCTGACTCTTTCCGTCCGTTCTAAGAATCAGTCGGAGGCCGGGGCGGGGACGGTCTCTTGACACACGGAGGGTTGGCTTCCCTCCTCAGGTGTTTGTGTCGAAAATGAAGGCGAGAGATGCAAGCGTCCTGGTTCCCCTGGGTGCTGCCAGCAAGGGTGCAGGCTGACCCTTGCCTGAGCACTCCCAAAAGCCTCTTAAGCTGAGAGCAGGCGCCGCACTACCGGCTCTGGAGTCGTTGGCCGCTATTGTACATAGTCCGGTCCTTCCTCTGCCACCCGGCAAGTGCGATGGCTCTGCCTCCCTGCGGTGCTCGTCACCCAGGTTTGGGGAACACGATACTTAGAACATGTTGGCGGCTCGGGACCTGCAGGCGAAGGGGGGCCCCGTGGTGCTGAGCACATCGACCTCGCGTCTCAGTGCAAGCCGGAGAGTTCGCGGAAGTCTTAACAGGCTTGCCTGACTCTTTCCGTCCGTTCTAAGAATCAGTCGGAGGCCGGGGCGGGGACGGTCTCTTGACACACGGAGGGTTGGCTTCCCTCCTCAGGCGTTTGTGTCGAAAATGAAGGCGAGAGATGCAAGCGTCCTGGTTCCCCTGGGTGCTGCCAGCAAGGGTGCAGGCTGACCCTTGCCTGAGCACTCCCAAAAGCCTCTTAGGCTGAGAGCAGGCGCCGCACTACCGGATCTGGGAGTCGTTGGCCGCTATTGTACATAGTCCGGTCCTTCCTCTGCCACCCGGCAAGTGCGATGGCTCTGCCTCCCTGCGGTGCCCGTCACCCAGGTTTGGAGAACACGATACTTAGAACATGTTGGCGGCTCGGGACCTGCAGGCGAAAGGGGCCCCGTGGTGCTGAGCACATCGACCTCGCGTCTCAGTGCAAGCCGGAGAGTTCGCGGAAGTCTTAACAGGCTTGCCTGACTCTTTCCGTCCGTTCTAAGAATCAGTCGGAGGCCGGGGCGGGGACGGTCTCTTGACACACGGAGGGTTGGCTTCCCTCCTCAGGCGTTTGTGTCGAAAATGAAGGCGAGAGATGCAAGCGTCCTGGTTCCCCTGGGTGCTGCCAGCAAGGGTGCAGGCTGACCCTTGCCTGAGCACTCCCAGAAGCCTCTTAGGCTGAGAGCAGACGCCGCACTACCGGCTCTGGGAGTCGTTGGCCGCTATTGTACATAGTCCGGTCCTTCCTCTGCCACCCGGCAAGTGCGATGGCTCTGCCTCCCTGCGGTGCCCGTCACCCAGGTTTGGAGAACACGATACTAAGAACATGTTGGCGGCTCGGGACCTGCAGGCGAAAGGGGCCCCGTGGTGCTTAGCACATCGACCTCGCGTCTCAGTGCAAGCCGGAGAGTTCGCGGAAGTCTAAAGCTTTTGACATTCGCTCAAAGCTTTGACAGGCTTGCCCGACTCTTTCCGTCCGTTCTAAGAATCAGTCAGAGGCTGGTGGGGAGGTCTCTTGACGCAAGGGGAGGGGTGGCGTCCCTCCTCAGGCGCTTGTGTCGAAAATGAAGGCGAGAGAT
>NW_026867452.1:445488-447988 GCF_020745735.1 Hemiscyllium ocellatum | reverse complement strand
CGACACTTAGAATATTTTTGAAGCAGTACAAATCAGTAACCAGCGACACTTAGAATATTTTTGGAGCAGTACAAATCAGTAACCAGCGACACTTAGAATATTTTTGAAGCAGTACAAATCAGTAACCAGCGACACTTAGAATATTTTTGGAGCAGTACAAATCAGTAACCAGCGACACTTAGAATATTTTTGAAGCAGTACAAATCAGTAACCACTGACACTTAGAATATTTTTGAAGCAGTACAAATCAGTAACCAGCGACACTTAGAATATTGTTGAAGCAGTACAAATCAGTAACCACTGACACTTAGAATATTTTTGAATCAGTACAAATCAGTAACCAGCGACACTTAGAATATTTTTGAAGCAGTACAAATCAGTAACACTGACACTTAGAATATTTTTGAAGCAGTACAAATCAGTAACCGCTGACACTTAGAATATTTTTGAAGCAGTACAAATCAGTAACCAGCGACACTTAGAATATTTTTGGAGCAGTACAAATCAGTAACCAGCCCACTTAGAATATTTTTGAGTCAGTACAAATCAGTAACCAGCGACACTTAGAATATTTTTGAAGCAGTACAAATCAGTAACCACTGACACTTAGAATATTTTTGAAGCAGTACAAATCAGTAACCAGCGACACTTAGAATATTTTTGAAGCAGTACAAATCAGTAACCAGCGACACTTAGAATATTTTTGGAGCAGTACAAATCAGTAACCAGCGACACTTAGAATATTTTTGAAGCAGTACAAATCAGTAACAGCGACACTTAGAATATTTTTGGAGCAGTACAAATCAGTAACCAGCGACACTTAGAATATTTTTGAAGCAGTACAAATCAGTAACCACTGACACTTAGAATATTTTTGAAGCAGTACAAATCAGTAACCAGCGACACTTAGAATATTGTTGAAGCAGTACAAATCAGTAACCACTGACACTTAGAATATTTTTGAATCAGTACAAATCAGTAACCAGCGACACTTAGAATATTTTTGAAGCAGTACAAATCAGTAACCACTGACACTTAGAATATTTTTGAAGCAGTACAAATCAGTAACCAGCGACACTTAGAATATTTTTGAAGCAGTACAAATCAGTAACCAGCGACACTTAGAATATTTTTGGAGCAGTACAAATCAGTAACCAGCGACACTTAGAATATTTTTGAAGCAGTACAAATCAGTAACCACTGACACTTAGAATATTTTTGAAGCAGTACAAATCAGTAACAGCGACACTTAGAATATTTTTGAAGCAGTACAAATCAGTAACCACTGACACTTAGAATTTTTTGAAGCAGTACAAACAGTAACCGCTGACACTTAGAATATTTTTGAAGCAGTACAAATCAGTAACCAGCGACACTTAGAATATTTTTGGAGCAGTACAAATCAGTAACCACTGACACTTAGAATATTTTTGAAGCAGTACAAATCAGTAACCGGCGACACTTAGAATATTTTTGAAGCAGTACAAATCAGTAACCACTGACACTTAGAATATTTTTGAAGCAGTACAAATCAGTAACGGCGACACTTAGAATATTTTTGAAGCAGTACAAATCAGTAACCACTGACACTTAGAATATTTTTGAAGCAGTACAAATCAGTAACCGCTGACACTTAGAATATTTTTGAAGCAGTACAAATCAGTAACCAGCGGACACTTAGAATATTTTTGAGAGCAGTACAAATCAGTAACCAGCCACTTAGAATATTTTTGAGTCAGTACAAATCAGTAACCAGCGACACTTAGAATATTTTGAAGCAGTACAAATCAGTAACCACTGACACTTAGAATATTTTTGAAGCAGTACAAATCAGTAACCAGCGACACTTAGAATATTTTTGAAGCAGTACAAATCAGTAACCAGCGACATTAGAATATTTTTGGAGCAGTACAAATCAGTAACCAGCCCACTTAGAATATTTTTGAGTCAGTACAAATCAGTAACCAGCGACACTTAGAATATTTTTGGAGCAGTACAAATCAGTAACCAGCGACACTTAGAATATTTTTGAAGCAGTACAAATCAGTAACCACGGACACTTAGAATATTTTTGAAGCAGTACAAATCAGTAACCAGCGACACTTAGAATATTTTTGGGGCAGTACAAATCAGTAACCAGCGACACTTAGAATATTTTTGAAGCAGTACAAATCAGTAACCAGCGACACTTAGAATATTTTTGGAGCAGTACAAATCAGTAACAGCGGACACTTAGAATATTTTTGAAGCAGTACAAATCAGTAACCAGCTGACACTTAGAATATTTTTGAAGCAGTACAAATCAGTAACCCAGCGACACTTAGAATATTTTTGAAGCAGTACAAATCAGTAACCGCTGACACTTAGAATATTTTTGAAGCAGTACAAATCAGTAACCAGCGACACTTAGAATATTTTTGAGCAGTACAAATCAGTAACCACTGACACTTAGAAATTTTTGAAGCAGTACAAACAGTAACAGCGACACTTAGAAATATTT
>NW_026867452.1:282798-292798 GCF_020745735.1 Hemiscyllium ocellatum | reverse complement strand
TTAGAATATTTTTGAAGCAGTACAAATCAGTAACCAGCGACACTTAGAATATTTTTGGAGCAGTACAAATCAGTAACCAGCCCCACTTAGAATATTTTTGAGTCAGTACAAATCAGTAACCAGCGACACTTAGAATATTTTTGAAGCAGTACAAATCAGTAACCACTGACACTTAGAATATTTTTGAAGCAGTACAAATCAGTAACCAGCGACACTTAGAATATTTTTGAAGCAGTACAAATCAGTAACCAGCGACACTTAGAATATTTTTGGAGCAGTACAAATCAGTAACCAGCGACACTTAGAATATTTTTGAAGCAGTACAAATCAGTAACCAGCGACACTTAGAATATTTTTGGAGCAGTACAAATCAGTAACCAGCGACACTTAGAATATTTTTGAAGCAGTACAAATCAGTAACCACTGACACTTAGAATATTTTTGAAGCAGTACAAATCAGTAACCAGCGACACTTAGAATATTGTTGAAGCAGTACAAATCAGTAACCACTGACACTTAGAATATTTTTGAATCAGTACAAATCAGTAACCAGCGACACTTAGAATATTTTTGAAGCAGTACAAATCAGTAACCACTGACACTTAGAATATTTTTGAAGCAGTACAAATCAGTAACCAGCGACACTTAGAATATTTTTGAAGCAGTACAAATCAGTAACCAGCGACACTTAGAATATTTTTGGAGCAGTACAAATCAGTAACCAGCGACACTTAGAATATTTTTGAAGCAGTACAAATCAGTAACCACTGACACTTAGAATATTTTTGAAGCAGTACAAATCAGTAACCAGCGACACTTAGAATATTTTTGAAGCAGTACAAATCAGTAACCACTGACACTTAGAATATTTTTGAAGCAGTACAAATCAGTAACCGCTGACACTTAGAATATTTTTGAAGCAGTACAAATCAGTAACCAGCGACACTTAGAATATTTTTGGAGCAGTACAAATCAGTAACCACGACACTTAGAATATTTTTGAAGCAGTACAAATCAGTAACCGGCGACACTTAGAATATTTTTGAAGCAGTACAAATCAGTAACCACTGACACTTAGAATATTTTGAAGCAGTACAAATCAGTAACCAGCGACACTTAGAATATTTTTGGAGCAGTACAAATCAGTAACCACTGACACTTAGAATATTTTTGAAGCAGTACAAATCAGTAACCGGCGACACTTAGAATATTTTTGAAGCAGTACAAATCAGTAACCACTGACACTTAGAATATTTTTGACAGTACAAATCAGTAACCGGCGACACTTAGAATATTTTGAAGCAGTACAAATCAGTAACCACTGACACTTAGAATATTTTTGAAGCAGTACAAATCAGTAACCGCTGACACTTAGAATATTTTTGAAGCAGTACAAATCAGTAACCAGCGACACTTAGAATATTTTTGGAGCAGTACAAATCAGTAACCAGCCCCACTTAGAATATTTTTGAGTCAGTACAAATCAGTAACCAGCGACACTTAGAATATTTTTGAAGCAGTACAAATCAGTAACCACTGACACTTAGAATATTTTTGAAGCAGTACAAATCAGTAACCAGCGACACTTAGAATATTTTTGAAGCAGTACAAATCAGTAACCAGCGACACTTAGAATATTTTTTGGAGCAGTACAAATCAGTAACCAGCGACACTTAGAATTTTTTGAAGCAGTACAAATCAGTAACCAGCGACACTTAGAATATTTTTGGAGCAGTACAAATCAGTAACCAGCGACACTTAGAATATTTTTGAAGCAGTACAAATCAGTAACCACTGACACTTAGAATATTTTTGAAGCAGTACAAATCAGTAACCAGCGACACTTAGAATATTTTTGAAGCAGTACAAATCAGTAACCACTGACACTTAGAATATTTTTGAAGCAGTACAAATCAGTAACCAGCGACACTTAGAATATTTTTGGAGCAGTACAAATCAGTAACCACTGACACTTAGAATATTTTTGAAGCAGTACAAATCAGTAACCAGCGACACTTAGAATATTTTTGAAGCAGTACAAATCAGTAACCACTGACACTTAGAATATTTTTGAAGCAGTACAAATCAGTAACCGCTGACACTTAGAATATTTTTGAAGCAGTACAAATCAGTAACCAGCGACACTTAGAATATTTTTGGAGCAGTACAAATCAGTAACCACTGACACTTAGAATATTTTTGAAGCAGTACAAATCAGTAACCAGCGACACTTAGAATATTTTTGGAGCAGTACAAATCAGTAACCACTGACACTTAGAATATTTTTGAAGCAGTACAAATCAGTAACCAGCGACACTTAGAATATTTTTGAAGCAGTACAAATCAGTAACCACTGACACTTAGAATATTTTTGAAGCAGTACAAATCAGTAACCAGCGACACTTAGAATATTTTTGAAGCAGTACAAATCAGTAACCACTGACACTTAGAATATTTTTGAAGCAGTACAAATCAGTAACCAGCGACACTTAGAATATTTTTGAAGCAGTACAAATCAGTAACCAGCGACACTTAGAATATTTTTGGAGCAGTACAAATCAGTAACCAGCGACACTTAGAATATTTTTGACGCAGTACAAATCAGTAACCACTGACACTTAGAATATTTTTGAAGCAGTACAAATCAGTAACCAGCGACACTTAGAATATTTTTGAAGCAGTACAAATCAGTAACCGCTGACACTTAGAATATTTTTGAAGCAGTACAAATCAGTAACCAGCGACACTTAGAATATTTTTGGAGCATTACAAATCAGTAACCAGCGACACTTAGAATATTTTTGGAGCAGTACAAATCAGTAACCACTGACACTTAGAATATTTTTGAGTCAGTACAAATCAGTAACCAGCGACACTTAGAATATTTTTCAGTCAGTACAAATCAGTAACCAGCGACACTTAGAATATTTTTGAGTCAGTACAAATCAGTAACCAGTGACACTTAGAATATTTTTGGAGCAGTACAAATCAGTAACCAGCGACACTTAGAATATTTTTGAAGCAGTACAAATCAGTAACCAAGTGCATTTTTGAATTGGTTACTGATTTCTCCGTTGAAGTTGGGGCTGCGGTTGGCTTCAGTTAGTGGTGGGGGCTTAATTTTCGCCGAGGGGAGCGTGTCCCGGTAGTGTCTCCGAGGAAGTGGTACCTATTGAAGGGGGTGTTTCTGAATTTGGGCCCTTTTTGAGTGGCATTGCCGGATGGGTTTTGTGTTGAAGGCTTCCAAATCGGGTAGCTCAGCCGGATTTGACCCGGCGGTTCTACCGACTGTCACGCCTTCGAGGGGGGACTGTTGTCTAAGTTCAGGCCGGATTTGGTGAATTTCCTAAGTCGGGAAGTGGTCCCAACGGGTTTGGGAGTGAACCTAACTGCTCATACCAACTTTGAGGCTTTGGGGCGGGTAGCACAGTCGGATTTGACCCGGCGGTTCTGCCGAATGCCTGGCCTTCGAGGGGGGCCTGCCCTCTGAGTTCAGGCCGAATTTGGTGATTTTCCTAAGTCGGGAAGTGGTCCAAACGGGGATGGGAGTGAACCTGACAGCTCATACCGACTTTGGGGCTTCCAAGCCGGGTAGCTCAACCGGATTTGATCCAGCGGTTCTAGCGACTGCCACGGCTTCGAGGGGGGACTGTTGTCTAAGTTCAGGCCGAATTTGGTGAATTTCCGAGTCGGGAAGTGGTCCAAACGGGGATGGGAGTGAACCTGACAGCTCTTACCGACATTGAGGCTTCGGGGCCGGGTAGCTCAGTCGGATTTGACCGGCGATTCTGCCGACTTCCACGCCTTCGAGCGGGGACTCTCCTCTAAGTTCAGGCCGAATTTGGTGAATTTCCTAAGTCGGGAAGTGGTCCAAACGGGGATGGGAGTGAACCTAACTGCTCATACCAACTTTGAGGCTTTGGGGCCGGGTAGCACAGTCGGATTTGACCCGGCGGTTCTGCCGAATGCCTGGCCTTCGAGGGGGGCCTGCCCTCTGAGTTCAGGCCGAATTTGGTGATTTTCCTAAGTCGGGAAGTGGTCCAAACGGGGATGGGAGTGGGGGCTTCCAAGCCGGGTAGCTCAACCGGATTTGATCCAGCGGTTCTAGCGACTGCCACGGCTTCGAGGGGGGACTGTTGTCTAAGTTCAGGCCGAATTTGGTGAATTTCCCGAGTCGGGAAGTGGTCCAAACGGGGATGGGAGTGAACCTGACAGCTCTTACCGACATTGAGGCTTCGGGGCCGGGTAGCTCAGTCGGATTTGACCCGGCGATTCTGCCGACTTCCACGCCTTCGAGCGGGGACTCTCCTCTAAGTTCAGGCCGAATTTGGTGAATTTCCTAAGTCGGGAAGTGGTCCAAACGGGGATGGGAGTGAACCTAACTGCTCATACCAACTTTGAGGCTTTGGGGCCGGGTAGCACAGTCGGATTTGACCCGGCGGTTCTGCCGAATGCCTGGCCTTCGAGGGGGGCCTGCCCTCTGAGTTCAGGCCGAATTTGGTGATTTTCCTAAGTCGGGAAGTGGTCCAAACGGGGATGGGAGTGAACCTGACAGCTCATACCGACTTTGGGGCTTCCAAGCCGGGTAGCTCAACCGGATTTGATCCGGCGGTTCTAGCGACTGCCACGGCTTCGAGGGGGACTGTTGTCTAAGTTCAGGCCGAATTTGGTGAATTTCCCGAGTCGGGAAGTGGTCCAAACGGGGATGGGAGTGAACCTGACAGCTCTTACCGACATTGAGGCTTCGGGGCGGGTAGCTCAGTCGGATTTGACCCGGCGATTCTGCCGACTTCCACGCCTTCGAGCGGGGACTCTCCTCTAAGTTCAGGCCGAATTTGGTGAATTTCCTAAGTCGGGAAGTGGTCCAAACGGGGATGGGAGTGAACCTGACAGCTCTTACCGACTTTGGGGCTTCCAAGCCGGGTAGCTCAACCGGATTTGATCCGGCGGTTCTAGCGACTGTCACGCCTTCGAGGGGGGACTGTTGTATAAGTTCAGGCCGAATTTGGTGAATTTCCCGAGTCGGGAAGTGGTCCAAACGGGGATGGGAGTGAACCTGACAGCTCTTACCGACTTTGGGGCTTCCAAGCCGGGTAGCTCTACCGGATTTGATCCGGCGGTTCTGCCGACTGTCACGCCTTCGAGGGGGGACTGTTGTATAAGTTCAGGCCGAATTTGGTGAATTTCCCGAGTCGGGAAGTGGTCCAAACGGGGATGGGAGTGAACCTGACAGCTCTTACCGACTTTGAGGCTTCGGGGCCGGGTAGCTCAGCCGGATTTGATCCGGCGGTTCTGCCGACTGTCACGCCTTCGAGGGGGGACTGTCCTCTGAGTTCAGGCCGAATTTGGTGAATTTCCCGAGTCGGGAAGTGGTCCAAACGGGGATGGGAGTGAACCTGACAGCTCATACCGACTTTGAGGCTTCCAAGCCGGGTAGCTCAGCCGGATTTGACCCGGCGATTCTGCCGACTTCCACGCCTTCGAGGGGGGACTGCCCTCTGAGTTCAGGCCGAATTTGGTGCATTTCCCGAGTCGGGAAGTGGTCTCTGTCACAACGGGGGCAAGTGTCTGAAGAGGTAAAGTGAGTAACCAGCACAGCTTAGGGAAGGGTTCCAAAGTTCTCAACAATGTGAATTCGGTTACCAGGAAAGCTTAGGAAAGCTGCCTGACTGTCCCAAACGAATGAACTGCAAAACTTAGGGAACATGCCCGAAGATGCTTAAAAGTGTGAAATCAGTAAGCAGGAAAGCATAGGAAAGTGCCTGAAAGTGCTAAATGAGTAACATGAAAAACGTAGAAAAATGCCCGAAAATGTTTAAAAGTGTGAACTCAGTAACCAGCAAAACTTAGTAAAACGTTGGAAAAGCAGAAATGAGTAACCAGAAAAACTTAGAAAAATGTTTGAAAATGAGAAATGAGTAACCAGAAAAACTTAGAAAAATGTTTGAAAATGAGAAATGAGTAACCAAGAAAACTTAGAAAAATGCCCAAAAAGAAGAAATCAGTAACCAGAAAAACTTAGAAAAATGTTTGAAAATGAGAAATGAGTAACCAGAAAAACTTAGAAAAATGTTTGAAAATGAGAAATGAGTAACCAAGAAAACTTAGAAAAATGCCCAAAAAGAAGAAATCAGTAACCAGAAAAACTTAGAAAAATGTTTGAAAATGAGAAATGAGTAACCAAGAAAACTTAGAAAAATGTTTGAAAATGAGAAATGAGTAACCAAGAAAACTTAGAAAAATGCCCAAAAAGAAGAAATCAGTAACCAGAAAAACTTAGAAAAATGTTTGAAAATGAGAAATGAGTAACCAAGAAAACTTAGAAAAATGCCCAAAAAGAAGAAATCAGTAACCAGAAAAACTTAGAAAAATGTTTGAAAATGAGAAATGAGTAACCAGAAAAACTTAGAAAAATGTTTGAAAATGAGAAATGAGTAACCAAGAAAACTTAGAAAAATGCCCAAAAAGAAGAAATCAGTAACCAGAAAAACTTAGAAAAATGTTTGAAAATGAGAAATGAGTAACCAAGAAAACTTAGAAAAATGCCCGAAAAGAAGAAATCAGTAACCAGAAAAACTTAGAAAAATTTTCGGCCAAGTGTGAAAAATATTCTAAGTGTCAGCGGAGGAAAATGCCGAAGCATCGGGAAAGATTCAAAAACTCATGCCGAACATGAGTTCCGAAGTGCCGGAGGAACTGGGCGAATTGAGCCCGGCGGTTGGCCAGATGTCGTTTTGAGTCTGCAGCCCGAAAACTTTAACTTTGTCTGCCGCGGAAGTCTGGACCGGGAAAAATCCAAACGGTTTTGCCGGGTTCGAGTTCCAGAGCGAAGCAGTCGAATTTGAAATTCAGACCCATTCAGTGCCACTTGACATTGTGACACAGTGAGGTTGGCGGGGTACCCGGAGATTTCTGGGAACACGATTTTTAGAACAAAATGGCGGCGCGGGACCACTTTGAAAGGCATCCGAAAAACGGTTCCGCGGGCAGAGCACTTGAATGACAGGCCTGTGTGCATGCCCAAGAGCTCTCGGAAGTCTAATTTTTGACACTTTGTCAAATTTTCGACAGACTTACCCAACTCTTGCTGCCTGTTCTAAGAATCAGTCAGAGGCCTGTGCGGCGGTCTCTTGACACTTTGGAGGGCGGGCAAACCCCACGTTGACTCCGGCCGTCCCTCCAAAAGGCACTTGCTATTGGGGGAAAGGATTGCAAGTAGCCTGGTTCCCGTGGGAGCGGCCAGGAAGGGTGCAGGCTGGCCCTTGCCTGAGCATTCCCAAAACCCTCTTCCGCTGAGAGCAGACCTCGCACGCCGCACTACCGGCTCTGGGAGTGGTTGGCCGCTATTGTACATAGTCCGGTCCTTCCTCTGCCACCCGGCAAGTGCGATGGCTCTGCCGCCCTGCGGTGCTCGTCACCCAGGTTTGGGGAACACGATACTTAGAACATGTTGGCGGCTCGGGACCTGCAGGCGAAAGGGGCCCCGTGGTGCTGAGCACATCGACCTCGGGTCTCAGTGCAAGCCGGAGAGTTCGCGGAAGTCTTAAAAGATTTTGACATCTGCTCAATTCTTTGACAGGCTTGCCTGACTCTTTCCGTCCGTTCTAAGAATCAGTCGGAGGCCGGGGCGGGGACGGTCTCTTGACACACGGAGGGTTGGCTTCCCTCCTCAGGTGTTTGTGTCGAAAATGAAGGCGAGAGATGCAAGCGTCCTGGTTCCCCTGGGTGCTGCCAGCAAGGGTGCAGGCTGACCCTTGCCTGAGCACTCCCAAAAGCCTCTTAAGCTGAGAGCAGGCGCCGCACTACCGGCTCTGGGAGTCGTTGGCCGCTATTGTACATAGTCCGGTCCTTCCTCTGCCACCCGGCAAGTGCGATGGCTCTGCCTCCCTGCGGTGCTCGTCACCCAGGTTTGGGGAACACGATACTTAGAACATGTTGGCGGCTCGGGACCTGCAGGCGAAGGGGGCCCCGTGGTGCTGAGCACATCGACCTCGCGTCTCAGTGCAAGCCGGAGAGTTCGCGGAAGTCTTAACAGGCTTGCCTGACTCTTTCCGTCCGTTCTAAGAATCAGTCGGAGGCCGGGGCGGGGACGGTCTCTTGACACACGGAGGGTTGGCTTCCCTCCTCAGGCGTTTGTGTCGAAAATGAAGGCGAGAGATGCAAGCGTCCTGGTTCCCCTGGGTGCTGCCAGCAAGGGTGCAGGCTGACCCTTGCCTGAGCACTCCCAAAAGCCTCTTAGGCTGAGAGCAGGCGCCGCACTACCGGCTCTGGGAGTCGTTGGCCGCTATTGTACATAGTCCGGTCCTTCCTCTGCCACCCGGCAAGTGCGATGGCTCTGCCTCCCTGCGGTGCCCGTCACCCAGGTTTGGAGAACACGATACTTAGAACATGTTGGCGGCTCGGGACCTGCAGGCGAAAGGGGCCCCGTGGTGCTGAGCACATCGACCTCGCGTCTCAGTGCAAGCCGGAGAGTTCGCGGAAGTCTTAACAGGCTTGCCTGACTCTTTCCGTCCGTTCTAAGAATCAGTCGGAGGCCGGGGCGGGGACGGTCTCTTGACACACGGAGGGTTGGCTTCCCTCCTCAGGCGTTTGTGTCGAAAATGAAGGCGAGAGATGCAAGCGTCCTGGTTCCCCTGGGTGCTGCCAGCAAGGGTGCAGGCTGACCCTTGCCTGAGCACTCCCAGAAGCCTCTTAGGCTGAGAGCAGACGCCGCACTACCGGCTCTGGGAGTCGTTGGCCGCTATTGTACATAGTCCGGTCCTTCCTCTGCCACCCGGCAAGTGCGATGGCTCTGCCTCCCTGCGGTGCCCGTCACCCAGGTTTGGAGAACACGATACTAAGAACATGTTGGCGGCTCGGGACCTGCAGGCGAAAGGGGCCCCGTGGTGCTTAGCACATCGACCTCGCGTCTCAGTGCAAGCCGGAGAGTTCGCGGAAGTCTAAAGCTTTTGACATTCGCTCAAAGCTTTGACAGGCTTGCCCGACTCTTTCCGTCCGTTCTAAGAATCAGTCAGAGGCTGGTGGGGAGGTCTCTTGACGCAAGGGGAGGGGTGGCGTCCCTCCTCAGGCGCTTGTGTCGAAAATGAAGGCGAGAGATGCAAGCGTCCTGGTTCCCCTGGGTGCTGCCAGCAAGGGTGCAGGCTGACCCTTGCCTGAGCACTCCCAGAAGCCTCTTAGGCTGAGAGCAGACGCCGCACAACCGGCTCTGGGAGTCGTTGGCCGCTATTGTACATAGTCCGGTCCTTCCTCTGCCACCCGGCAAGTGCGATGGCTCTGCCTCCCTGCGGTGCCCGTCACCCAGGATTGGAGAACACGATACTAAGAACATGTTGGCGGCTCGGGACCTGCAGGCGAAAGGGGCCCCGTGGTGCTTAGCACATCGACCTCGCGTCTCAGTGCAAGCCGGAGAGTTCGCGGAAGTCTAAAGCTTTTGACATTCGCTCAAAGCTTTGACAGGCTTGCCCGACTCTTTCCGTCCGTTCTAAGAATCAGTCAGAGGCCGGTGGGGAGGTCTCTTGACGCAAAGGGGAGGGGTGGCGTCCCTCCTCAGGCGCTTGTGTCGAAAAATGAAGGCGAGAGACGCGAGCGGCCTGGTTGCTTTGGGTGCTGCCAGGAAGGATGTGGTCTGACCCTTGCCTGAGCACATCCAAAAGCATGTGATGTTGAGAGCAGACCTCGAGCCCCGCACAACCGGCTCTGGGAGTCGTTGGCCGCTATTGTACATAGTCCGGTCCTTCCTCTGCCACCCGGCAAGTGCGATGGCTCTGTCGCCCTGTGGTGCCCGTCACCCAGGTTTGGGGAACACGATACTAAGAACATGTTGGCGGCTCGGGACCTGCAGGCGAAAGGGGCCCCGTGGTGCTGAGCACATCGACCTCGGGTCTCAGTGCAAGCCAGAGAGTTCGCGGAAGTCTAAAGCTTTTGACATACGCTCAAATCTTTGACAGGCTTGCCCGACTCTTTCCGTCCGTTCTAAGAATCAGTCAGAGGCCGGTGGGGA
>NW_026867452.1:260298-270298 GCF_020745735.1 Hemiscyllium ocellatum | reverse complement strand
CAGCGACACTTAGAATATTGTTGAAGCAGTACAAATCAGTAACCACTGACACTTAGAATATTTTTGAATCAGTACAAATCAGTAACCAGCGACACTTAGAATATTTTTGAAGCAGTACAAATCAGTAACCACTGACACTTAGAATATTTTTGAAGCAGTACAAATCAGTAACCAGCGACACTTAGAATATTTTTGAAGCAGTACAAATCAGTAACCAGCGACACTTAGAATATTTTTGGAGCAGTACAAATCAGTAACCAGCGACACTTAGAATATTTTTGAAGCAGTACAAATCAGTAACCACTGACACTTAGAATATTTTTGAAGCAGTACAAATCAGTAACCAGCGACACTTAGAATATTTTTGAAGCAGTACAAATCAGTAACCACTGACACTTAGAATATTTTTGAAGCAGTACAAATCAGTAACCGCTGACACTTAGAATATTTTTGAAGCAGTACAAATCAGTAACCAGCGACACTTAGAATATTTTTGGAGCAGTACAAATCAGTAACCACTGACACTTAGAATATTTTTGAAGCAGTACAAATCAGTAACCGGCGACACTTAGAATATTTTTGAAGCAGTACAAATCAGTAACCACTGACACTTAGAATATTTTTGAAGCAGTACAAATCAGTAACCAGCGACACTTAGAATATTTTTGGAGCAGTACAAATCAGTAACCACTGACACTTAGAATATTTTTGAAGCAGTACAAATCAGTAACCGGCGACACTTAGAATATTTTTGAAGCAGTACAAATCAGTAACCACTGACACTTAGAATATTTTTGAAGCAGTACAAATCAGTAACCGGCGACACTTAGAATATTTTTGAAGCAGTACAAATCAGTAACCACTGACACTTAGAATATTTTTGAAGCAGTACAAATCAGTAACCGCTGACACTTAGAATATTTTTGAAGCAGTACAAATCAGTAACCATCGACACTTAGAATATTTTTGGAGCAGTACAAATCAGTAACCAGCCCCACTTAGAATATTTTTGAGTCAGTACAAATCAGTAACCAGCGACACTTAGAATATTTTTGAAGCAGTACAAATCAGTAACCACTGACACTTAGAATATTTTTGAAGCAGTACAAATCAGTAACCAGCGACACTTAGAATATTTTTGAAGCAGTACAAATCAGTAACCAGCGACACTTAGAATATTTTTGGAGCAGTACAAATCAGTAACCAGCGACACTTAGAATATTTTTGAAGCAGTACAAATCAGTAACCAGCGACACTTAGAATATTTTTGGAGCAGTACAAATCAGTAACCAGCGACACTTAGAATATTTTTGAAGCAGTACAAATCAGTAACCACTGACACTTAGAATATTTTTGAAGCAGTACAAATCAGTAACCAGCGACACTTAGAATATTTTTGAAGCAGTACAAATCAGTAACCACTGACACTTAGAATATTTTTGAAGCAGTACAAATCAGTAACCAGCGACACTTAGAATATTTTTGGAGCAGTACAAATCAGTAACCACTGACACTTAGAATATTTTTGAAGCAGTACAAATCAGTAACCAGCGACACTTAGAATATTTTTGAAGCAGTACAAATCAGTAACCACTGACACTTAGAATATTTTTGAAGCAGTACAAATCAGTAACCGCTGACACTTAGAATATTTTTGAAGCAGTACAAATCAGTAACCAGCGACACTTAGAATATTTTTGGAGCAGTACAAATCAGTAACCACTGACACTTAGAATATTTTTGAAGCAGTACAAATCAGTAACCAGCGACACTTAGAATATTTTTGGAGCAGTACAAATCAGTAACCACTGACACTTAGAATATTTTTGAAGCAGTACAAATCAGTAACCAGCGACACTTAGAATATTTTTGAAGCAGTACAAATCAGTAACCACTGACACTTAGAATATTTTTGAAGCAGTACAAATCAGTAACCAGCGACACTTAGAATATTTTTGAAGCAGTACAAATCAGTAACCACTGACACTTAGAATATTTTTGAAGCAGTACAAATCAGTAACCAGCGACACTTAGAATATTTTTGAAGCAGTACAAATCAGTAACCAGCGACACTTAGAATATTTTTGGAGCAGTACAAATCAGTAACCAGCGACACTTAGAATATTTTTGACGCAGTACAAATCAGTAACCACTGACACTTAGAATATTTTTGAAGCAGTACAAATCAGTAACCAGCGACACTTAGAATATTTTTGAAGCAGTACAAATCAGTAACCGCTGACACTTAGAATATTTTTGAAGCAGTACAAATCAGTAACCAGCGACACTTAGAATATTTTTGGAGCATTACAAATCAGTAACCAGCGACACTTAGAATATTTTTGGAGCAGTACAAATCAGTAACCACTGACACTTAGAATATTTTTGAGTCAGTACAAATCAGTAACCAGCGACACTTAGAATATTTTTCAGTCAGTACAAATCAGTAACCAGCGACACTTAGAATATTTTTGAGTCAGTACAAATCAGTAACCAGTGACACTTAGAATATTTTTGGAGCAGTACAAATCAGTAACCAGCGACACTTAGAATATTTTTGAAGCAGTACAAATCAGTAACCAAGTGCATTTTTGAATTGGTTACTGATTTCTCCGTTGAAGTTGGGGCTGCGGTTGGCTTCAGTTAGTGGTGGGGGCTTAATTTTCGCCGAGGGGAGCGTGTCCCGGTAGTGTCTCCGAGGAAGTGGTACCTATTGAAGGGGGTGTTTCTGAATTTGGGCCCTTTTTGAGTGGCATTGCCGGATGGGTTTTGTGTTGAAGGCTTCCAAATCGGGTAGCTCAGCCGGATTTGACCCGGCGGTTCTACCGACTGTCACGCCTTCGAGGGGGGACTGTTGTCTAAGTTCAGGCCGGATTTGGTGAATTTCCTAAGTCGGGAAGTGGTCCCAACGGGTTTGGGAGTGAACCTAACTGCTCATACCAACTTTGAGGCTTTGGGGCCGGGTAGCACAGTCGGATTTGACCCGGCGGTTCTGCCGAATGCCTGGCCTTCGAGGGGGGCCTGCCCTCTGAGTTCAGGCCGAATTTGGTGATTTTCCTAAGTCGGGAAGTGGTCCAAACGGGGATGGGAGTGAACCTGACAGCTCATACCGACTTTGGGGCTTCCAAGCCGGGTAGCTCAACCGGATTTGATCCAGCGGTTCTAGCGACTGCCACGGCTTCGAGGGGGGACTGTTGTCTAAGTTCAGGCCGAATTTGGTGAATTTCCCGAGTCGGGAAGTGGTCCAAACGGGGATGGGAGTGAACCTGACAGCTCTTACCGACATTGAGGCTTCGGGGCCGGGTAGCTCAGTCGGATTTGACCCGGCGATTCTGCCGACTTCCACGCCTTCGAGCGGGGACTCTCCTCTAAGTTCAGGCCGAATTTGGTGAATTTCCTAAGTCGGGAAGTGGTCCAAACGGGGATGGGAGTGAACCTAACTGCTCATACCAACTTTGAGGCTTTGGGGCCGGGTAGCACAGTCGGATTTGACCCGGCGGTTCTGCCGAATGCCTGGCCTTCGAGGGGGGCCTGCCCTCTGAGTTCAGGCCGAATTTGGTGATTTTCCTAAGTCGGGAAGTGGTCCAAACGGGGATGGGAGTGAACCTGACAGCTCATACCGACTTTGGGGCTTCCAAGCCGGGTAGCTCAACCGGATTTGATCCAGCGGTTCTAGCGACTGCCACGGCTTCGAGGGGGGACTGTTGTCTAAGTTCAGGCCGAATTTGGTGAATTTCCCGAGTCGGGAAGTGGTCCAAACGGGGATGGGAGTGAACCTGACAGCTCTTACCGACATTGAGGCTTCGGGGCCGGGTAGCTCAGTCGGATTTGACCCGGCGATTCTGCCGACTTCCACGCCTTCGAGCGGGGACTCTCCTCTAAGTTCAGGCCGAATTTGGTGAATTTCCTAAGTCGGGAAGTGGTCCAAACGGGGATGGGAGTGAACCTAACTGCTCATACCAACTTTGAGGCTTTGGGGCCGGGTAGCACAGTCGGATTTGACCCGGCGGTTCTGCCGAATGCCTGGCCTTCGAGGGGGGCCTGCCCTCTGAGTTCAGGCCGAATTTGGTGATTTTCCTAAGTCGGGAAGTGGTCCAAACGGGGATGGGAGTGAACCTGACAGCTCATACCGACTTTGGGGCTTCCAAGCCGGGTAGCTCAACCGGATTTGATCCGGCGGTTCTAGCGACTGCCACGGCTTCGAGGGGGGACTGTTGTCTAAGTTCAGGCCGAATTTGGTGAATTTCCCGAGTCGGGAAGTGGTCCAAACGGGGATGGGAGTGAACCTGACAGCTCTTACCGACATTGAGGCTTCGGGGCCGGGTAGCTCAGTCGGATTTGACCCGGCGATTCTGCCGACTTCCACGCCTTCGAGCGGGGACTCTCCTCTAAGTTCAGGCCGAATTTGGTGAATTTCCTAAGTCGGGAAGTGGTCCAAACGGGGATGGGAGTGAACCTGACAGCTCTTACCGACTTTGGGGCTTCCAAGCCGGGTAGCTCAACCGGATTTGATCCGGCGGTTCTAGCGACTGTCACGCCTTCGAGGGGGGACTGTTGTATAAGTTCAGGCCGAATTTGGTGAATTTCCCGAGTCGGGAAGTGGTCCAAACGGGGATGGGAGTGAACCTGACAGCTCTTACCGACTTTGGGGCTTCCAAGCCGGGTAGCTCAACCGGATTTGATCCGGCGGTTCTGCCGACTGTCACGCCTTCGAGGGGGGACTGTTGTATAAGTTCAGGCCGAATTTGGTGAATTTCCCGAGTCGGGAAGTGGTCCAAACGGGGATGGGAGTGAACCTGACAGCTCTTACCGACTTTGAGGCTTCGGGGCCGGGTAGCTCAGCCGGATTTGATCCGGCGGTTCTGCCGACTGTCACGCCTTCGAGGGGGGACTGTCCTCTGAGTTCAGGCCGAATTTGGTGAATTTCCCGAGTCGGGAAGTGGTCCAAACGGGGATGGGAGTGAACCTGACAGCTCATACCGACTTTGAGGCTTCCAAGCCGGGTAGCTCAGCCGGATTTGACCCGGCGATTCTGCCGACTTCCACGCCTTCGAGGGGGGACTGCCCTCTGAGTTCAGGCCGAATTTGGTGCATTTCCCGAGTCGGGAAGTGGTCTCTGTCACAACGGGGGCAAGTGTCTGAAGAGGTAAAGTGAGTAACCAGCACAGCTTAGGGAAGGGTTCCAAAGTTCTCAACAATGTGAATTCGGTTACCAGGAAAGCTTAGGAAAGCTGCCTGACTGTCCCAAACGAATGAACTGCAAAACTTAGGGAACATGCCCGAAGATGCTTAAAAGTGTGAAATCAGTAAGCAGGAAAGCATAGGAAAGTGCCTGAAAGTGCTAAATGAGTAACATGAAAAACGTAGAAAAATGCCCGAAAATGTTTAAAAGTGTGAACTCAGTAACCAGCAAAACTTAGTAAAACGTTGGAAAAGCAGAAATGAGTAACCAGAAAAACTTAGAAAAATGTTTGAAAATGAGAAATGAGTAACCAGAAAAACTTAGAAAAATGTTTGAAAATGAGAAATGAGTAACCAAGAAAACTTAGAAAAATGCCCAAAAAGAAGAAATCAGTAACCAGAAAAACTTAGAAAAATGTTTGAAAATGAGAAATGAGTAACCAGAAAAACTTAGAAAAATGTTTGAAAATGAGAAATGAGTAACCAAGAAAACTTAGAAAAATGCCCAAAAAGAAGAAATCAGTAACCAGAAAAACTTAGAAAAATGTTTGAAAATGAGAAATGAGTAACCAAGAAAACTTAGAAAAATGTTTGAAAATGAGAAATGAGTAACCAAGAAAACTTAGAAAAATGCCCAAAAAGAAGAAATCAGTAACCAGAAAAACTTAGAAAAATGTTTGAAAATGAGAAATGAGTAACCAAGAAAACTTAGAAAAATGCCCAAAAAGAAGAAATCAGTAACCAGAAAAACTTAGAAAAATGTTTGAAAATGAGAAATGAGTAACCAGAAAAACTTAGAAAAATGTTTGAAAATGAGAAATGAGTAACCAAGAAAACTTAGAAAAATGCCCAAAAAGAAGAAATCAGTAACCAGAAAAACTTAGAAAAATGTTTGAAAATGAGAAATGAGTAACCAAGAAAACTTAGAAAAATGCCCGAAAAGAAGAAATCAGTAACCAGAAAAACTTAGAAAAATTTTCGGCCAAGTGTGAAAAATATTCTAAGTGTCAGCGGAGGAAAATGCCGAAGCATCGGGAAAGATTCAAAAACTCATGCCGAACATGAGTTCCGAAGTGCCGGAGGAACTGGGCGAATTGAGCCCGGCGGTTGGCCAGATGTCGTTTTGAGTCTGCAGCCCGAAAACTTTAACTTTGTCTGCCGCGGAAGTCTGGACCGGGAAAAATCCAAACGGTTTTGCCGGGTTCGAGTTCCAGAGCGAAGCAGTCGAATTTGAAATTCAGACCCATTCAGTGCCACTTGACATTGTGACACAGTGAGGTTGGCGGGGTACCCGGAGATTTCTGGGAACACGATTTTTAGAACAAAATGGCGGCGCGGGACCACTTTGAAAGGCATCCGAAAAACGGTTCCGCGGGCAGAGCACTTGAATGACAGGCCTGTGTGCATGCCCAAGAGCTCTCGGAAGTCTAATTTTTGACACTTTGTCAAATTTTCGACAGACTTACCCAACTCTTGCTGCCTGTTCTAAGAATCAGTCAGAGGCCTGTGCGGCGGTCTCTTGACACTTTGGAGGGCGGGCAAACCCCACGTTGACTCCGGCCGTCCCTCCAAAAGGCACTTGCTATTGGGGGAAAGGATTGCAAGTAGCCTGGTTCCCGTGGGAGCGGCCAGGAAGGGTGCAGGCTGGCCCTTGCCTGAGCATTCCCAAAACCCTCTTCCGCTGAGAGCAGACCTCGCACGCCGCACTACCGGCTCTGGGAGTGGTTGGCCGCTATTGTACATAGTCCGGTCCTTCCTCTGCCACCCGGCAAGTGCGATGGCTCTGCCGCCCTGCGGTGCTCGTCACCCAGGTTTGGGGAACACGATACTTAGAACATGTTGGCGGCTCGGGACCTGCAGGCGAAAGGGGCCCCGTGGTGCTGAGCACATCGACCTCGGGTCTCAGTGCAAGCCGGAGAGTTCGCGGAAGTCTTAAAAGATTTTGACATCTGCTCAATTCTTTGACAGGCTTGCCTGACTCTTTCCGTCCGTTCTAAGAATCAGTCGGAGGCCGGGGCGGGGACGGTCTCTTGACACACGGAGGGTTGGCTTCCCTCCTCAGGTGTTTGTGTCGAAAATGAAGGCGAGAGATGCAAGCGTCCTGGTTCCCCTGGGTGCTGCCAGCAAGGGTGCAGGCTGACCCTTGCCTGAGCACTCCCAAAAGCCTCTTAAGCTGAGAGCAGGCGCCGCACTACCGGCTCTGGGAGTCGTTGGCCGCTATTGTACATAGTCCGGTCCTTCCTCTGCCACCCGGCAAGTGCGATGGCTCTGCCTCCCTGCGGTGCTCGTCACCCAGGTTTGGGGAACACGATACTTAGAACATGTTGGCGGCTCGGGACCTGCAGGCGAAGGGGGCCCCGTGGTGCTGAGCACATCGACCTCGCGTCTCAGTGCAAGCCGGAGAGTTCGCGGAAGTCTTAACAGGCTTGCCTGACTCTTTCCGTCCGTTCTAAGAATCAGTCGGAGGCCGGGGCGGGGACGGTCTCTTGACACACGGAGGGTTGGCTTCCCTCCTCAGGCGTTTGTGTCGAAAATGAAGGCGAGAGATGCAAGCGTCCTGGTTCCCCTGGGTGCTGCCAGCAAGGGTGCAGGCTGACCCTTGCCTGAGCACTCCCAAAAGCCTCTTAGGCTGAGAGCAGGCGCCGCACTACCGGCTCTGGGAGTCGTTGGCCGCTATTGTACATAGTCCGGTCCTTCCTCTGCCACCCGGCAAGTGCGATGGCTCTGCCTCCCTGCGGTGCCCGTCACCCAGGTTTGGAGAACACGATACTTAGAACATGTTGGCGGCTCGGGACCTGCAGGCGAAAGGGGCCCCGTGGTGCTGAGCACATCGACCTCGCGTCTCAGTGCAAGCCGGAGAGTTCGCGGAAGTCTTAACAGGCTTGCCTGACTCTTTCCGTCCGTTCTAAGAATCAGTCGGAGGCCGGGGCGGGGACGGTCTCTTGACACACGGAGGGTTGGCTTCCCTCCTCAGGCGTTTGTGTCGAAAATGAAGGCGAGAGATGCAAGCGTCCTGGTTCCCCTGGGTGCTGCCAGCAAGGGTGCAGGCTGACCCTTGCCTGAGCACTCCCAGAAGCCTCTTAGGCTGAGAGCAGACGCCGCACTACCGGCTCTGGGAGTCGTTGGCCGCTATTGTACATAGTCCGGTCCTTCCTCTGCCACCCGGCAAGTGCGATGGCTCTGCCTCCCTGCGGTGCCCGTCACCCAGGTTTGGAGAACACGATACTAAGAACATGTTGGCGGCTCGGGACCTGCAGGCGAAAGGGGCCCCGTGGTGCTTAGCACATCGACCTCGCGTCTCAGTGCAAGCCGGAGAGTTCGCGGAAGTCTAAAGCTTTTGACATTCGCTCAAAGCTTTGACAGGCTTGCCCGACTCTTTCCGTCCGTTCTAAGAATCAGTCAGAGGCTGGTGGGGAGGTCTCTTGACGCAAGGGGAGGGGTGGCGTCCCTCCTCAGGCGCTTGTGTCGAAAATGAAGGCGAGAGATGCAAGCGTCCTGGTTCCCCTGGGTGCTGCCAGCAAGGGTGCAGGCTGACCCTTGCCTGAGCACTCCCAGAAGCCTCTTAGGCTGAGAGCAGACGCCGCACAACCGGCTCTGGGAGTCGTTGGCCGCTATTGTACATAGTCCGGTCCTTCCTCTGCCACCCGGCAAGTGCGATGGCTCTGCCTCCCTGCGGTGCCCGTCACCCAGGATTGGAGAACACGATACTAAGAACATGTTGGCGGCTCGGGACCTGCAGGCGAAAGGGGCCCCGTGGTGCTTAGCACATCGACCTCGCGTCTCAGTGCAAGCCGGAGAGTTCGCGGAAGTCTAAAGCTTTTGACATTCGCTCAAAGCTTTGACAGGCTTGCCCGACTCTTTCCGTCCGTTCTAAGAATCAGTCAGAGGCCGGTGGGGAGGTCTCTTGACGCAAAGGGGAGGGGTGGCGTCCCTCCTCAGGCGCTTGTGTCGAAAAATGAAGGCGAGAGACGCGAGCGGCCTGGTTGCTTTGGGTGCTGCCAGGAAGGATGTGGTCTGACCCTTGCCTGAGCACATCCAAAAGCATGTGATGTTGAGAGCAGACCTCGAGCCCCGCACAACCGGCTCTGGGAGTCGTTGGCCGCTATTGTACATAGTCCGGTCCTTCCTCTGCCACCCGGCAAGTGCGATGGCTCTGTCGCCCTGTGGTGCCCGTCACCCAGGTTTGGGGAACACGATACTAAGAACATGTTGGCGGCTCGGGACCTGCAGGCGAAAGGGGCCCCGTGGTGCTGAGCACATCGACCTCGGGTCTCAGTGCAAGCCAGAGAGTTCGCGGAAGTCTAAAGCTTTTGACATACGCTCAAATCTTTGACAGGCTTGCCCGACTCTTTCCGTCCGTTCTAAGAATCAGTCAGAGGCCGGTGGGGAGGTCTCTTGACGCAAGGGGAGGGGTGGCGTCCCTCCTCAGGCGCTTGTGTCGAAAAATGAAGGCGAGAGACACGAGCGGCCTGGTTGCTTTGGGTGCTGCCAGGAAGGATGTGGTCTGACCCTTGCCTGAGCACTCACAGAAGCATGTGACGTTGAGAGCAGACCTCGAGCCCCGCACGACCGGCTCTGGGAGTGGTTGGCCGCTATGGTACATAGTCCGGTCCTTCCTCTGCCACCCGGCAAGTGCGATGGCTCTGCCGCCCTGTGGTGCCCGTCACCCAGGTTTGGGGAACACGATACTAAGAACATGTTGGCGGCTCGGGACCTGCAGGCGAAAGGGGCCCCGGGGTGCTTAGCACATCGACCTCGTGTCTCAGTGCAAGCCGGAGGGTTCGCGGCAGTCTAAAGCTTTTGACATTCGCTCAAAGCT